>NW_003546355.1:50173-62573 GCF_000090795.2 Amphimedon queenslandica | reverse complement strand
ATAATATTATACAGGTCACTATCCAATGATTGTAACAATACATGTACATGTACATACAGATGTACCAAGTACTGTATACAATAATAATAATAGTCCATGTACAAATACACGCACATGAATGTGAATATACTAAATCGGCATTACACAATGTTGCATGTACTCCAACCAATAGCTTCCTCTCCAAGTCAATATAACAATAACAATATCAAGAATAACGACTTCACCAATTTTTGTACATGTAAATAAATTTTAACAAATATTATTTATTTACTACACGATTAGCTTTTATACTGTAAATGCACATACACTTTCTTCTTTTGCTTTAATTTTAAAAAATACATGTATACACATTTTCAAAATAATCGTAAGGTTTCTTCTCAATCTTTTCCGAGCAGGGTCTCATGGTCTTACCTTGGGGCGGGTCAGGCTCCATGGGTTCTGTCCTGTACTCCAAGTCATTGTACGAGTTAGGGGGGAGGGGGATAGGAGGACGTGGGGACCTGGTCGAGGTTGCAGGAGACGTGGACGGGACCTTTTTCTTTGTGTGTCTTCGCTCAGAGATGCCACTTCCACTGGAGGAAGCACTACTGGACTTGTTACCCATTTATAACTGATGGAGAAAAAAAGAGAGAGAAAGTATGAGATTGGAGGACCATTTGTAACCTAATAGTGTGATTTTATTGCACTTTTTAGTGTCATGATAATCGCACAAAATAATAATAATTTGTACATCATTAAAATACGATAAATAGCGATAGCACGTCCAGATTGTCTCATAGCAAGGCTACAAGGGTTGACGACTCACCTAGACTAGCATAATACCGGTACAAGAGTGAGAACAAGGAGATAGGAACAACAAGACACGAGCAAAACAGCAAGGGAACTTCTATGATTATGCTTCAAGCCGACCGGATTCTCTATGCACGAACTTTATGCAGAAAAAGCAACTGATCACGTGACCACAAGACCCAACCCACCACAAGTGGCCATTGTTGTCACATGATTGTACACCCACGCACCAGCCCCGCCTTTCTTTCACACTAAAATCCATTTTCTCTAATTTTTCTTGCTTTGCATAAACTCCTGCCTGCTTTCCAGGCTGCCAAGTTAAGCTACCTTGAAAATTTATAAAAATCCTTAGTTTTATATCGACTAAGAGAGCCTGAGAAAGGGCAGACATTTTACACTGGCAATCCCTGAATGCCAATACTACTATAGCATAGCGCTGCATTGTTTGCATTTTTATAATTAGCCACACCTTGGATATTTTTATTGTGTAACAACACGGGACTGTGATCATGTACAAATAGTGGCAAAAAGTTCCCAGCCAGTCGTCCCACGACTTTACAGCCTATAAAAAGATCCCGGAGCTTTCCCTGCGTTAAAAAAACTAGGACCTTGTGCTATCCCTCCATTGTTCGAAGAGTTCTTTAATATTATAACCGTAAGTGAGTGCAGCGAAGCAAGGGATGAGATCATGCATGGTGATAGAGAGAGGCGCTCACACTCCCACGTTCCTTTATTATGTGAAATATGCCTTCTGTATCTTTGCCTGTCACCTTCTCACTTCGCATTTATGTTTGTACAACACGCAAGCGTAGAACTTCTTGTAGAGATAAAGCCATTTTGAGATAATTATGAATTGTTATGTAACAAAGTTAGAGAATAAAGATAAAATGCACTTGTTAGACATCTTTTCTTACACAATAGGCAAGAAAGTTTCACAATAAAGTGCAGCTGCAGTGATGATTGGAATTTCACTATAAATACTTTTCCGCTCTAAAATACTTTCATATTGCCTTGTCGAGTACTCCTTTGCTTCATGTTCCAGCTGCCATAGTAGATTTCTTTTGTATACACGCCTATATCTGTTATATTTTCATGGCAGCTGGCATGAATACAGCATGTTTGTAAATAGGACAGTCTTTTTGCAGTGATTCCATCCTTCCTTATTATAGATGTTTCAATCAATGTGTTTAGTAGCTGCATAGCTCTGCATTAAACAGCAGCACTTGAGAGTTTTCGTTTCTTTCTCCTCTTTCCCTCTCTCTTTTTCTCTCCCTCTCTCTCTCTCTCTCTCCCTCTCTCTCTCTCCCTCTCTCCCTCTCTCTCTCTCTCTCTCTCTCTCCCTCTCTCTCTCTCTCTCTCCCTCTCTCTCTTTCTCTCTCTCCCTCTCTCTCTCTCTTTCTCTCTCTCTCCAGAGGTAGATCATGGCTTCCAGCCCAGTGAGTGTTGGCGAAGATGACGAACCATTGATTGGAGGAGCGAGAAAAAGAGGCAAAGTTCGGAAGGAGAGTGAGCACAAACGTCGCCTTATGATGAACCAGTATTTTGACGAGCTGGTCATTCTCCTCTCCATGGTAACCGAGACCGTTTCCTCTCGTAAAATGGACAAAGTCACGACACTACACGAAGCTGTTAGTTTATTTAAACTATACTATGACTTGGACCAAAGCCAGGGCCCAACTTCAAAAGCTAACGAACAGCTCCATCAAACGTATCGACCAGAGTACCTCCAATTTGGCGATGCTGCCTCGTTTATTCTCGACTCACTTGGCGCCTTTTTAATGGTTTTATCAGAAACAGGGCGGATCCTATACAGTACTGACCTCATCACTTCTCTGACTGGTTACCTACCATGTAGAGTTGTGGGTCAAACCATTTACGATTGTCTCCATACAGACGATCATTTCATCATTAAGGATCTCTATCGGGTATCGGGTGAGGAGGGAGTGGCCTGGAATAGAAAGGACTCGCCCATTATATGTTACCCTCCAAAGAGTCTCCGGTGTCGATTTAAGATATTCTCAAACGACAACTCAATGTCGGGATCTAGCAGATCATTCTCTTGCTTGTCATATTTGAGACAATGGAAGGAAGTTCCAGCTGATAATACCAGGAGCCCAATGGGTAAGTAAGAAAAGTATGAGCATACCTTTTCTTTCCTCTTCTCTCTCTCTCTCCCCCTCCCCCCCCCTCTCTCTCTCTCTCTCTCCTCTCTCCCTCTCTCTCTCCCCCTCTCTCTCTCTCCCTCTCTCTCTCCCCCCCTCTCTCTCTTTCCTCTCTCCCTCTCCCTCTCTCTCCCCCTCTCTTTCTCACTCTCTCTAAATTGTATAAACTGGTCATGCATGAAGTATTACCATTTGAAGAGTTAATGTGTGACAGTGCTAATAGCATCCATGTACATATACATGTATGACGCGTCTACATGTAAATTAATGCTGACTAAGATGACATTCATTCTTGTTGAATGTTCAGCTCGTGTTACAATTAAAGTACAATTTAAAGCTAGATGTTTGGTGATACTCCCCCCCCCTCACTCTCTCTCTTTTTCATTTATTGCAACACTTTAGGTGATTCCTGTAGCTCAAGGGACGACACTGGACTAATGACACCTGACACTCCGGTCTGCTGCCTGCTCCTCATAGCTAAACTGGACGAGAACCTCTCGATAGTTGATGAGCCATTCATTAGTAATGGATCCATAGAGTTCTCTTTTGACATACGAGTCAGTAGAGAAGGGAAGATACTGGACATGAGCAAGCAGGCTAGTCTAATTCTTGGATACACTTCAAATGAGCTTGTTGGGTCTCTCTTCTTTGACTACGTCGATCCATTTCATCTCGAAAAAGTCTCGGAGTCGATACTCGAGTTTTTAAAGAAAGGACTCGGAGTCTCTCAACCTTATAGACTCATATCTAAAAGCCTCAGGTCGGTGTGGGTGGTATCTAAAGGATTCCTCTCGTATAATCCTTGGAATCACAAACCAGATCATATTCTACTACAGTGTAAGGTCCTTGGATGTGACGAGATACTCCCAGAGAGTCGGTTTAGTCATGATAGTCGATACTTGCCTGATCTTAAAGGAAACGAGTTTTACAGACCCGGCCCCGTGACTCCTGCTCAACCAGTTCCTGAACCAAGACCAGTTAGAAGACAGCAGCAGCAGCAGCCACCTGTTGCTCTACCACCTAAACCACCTCCTTCTCTCCCTCCCCTTCCTCCTGTGTCTCTCGCTCCTGTCCAACCTTTGACCAGCCCAGCCAATCAGCAGAGACACGAGGAGAGAAGAGGAGGAGGAGAGAGAGAGAGGTCTCTTTTGGATGAGGTGAAGAGAGAGTTGGAGAGGAAGAACCAAGAATTGTTCGAGATGCAGCAAAAGGTGCTAGCTCAGCAGCAGCTTATAGAGCAAGAGAGACATCAGTTCTATCAAGTCACAAACCAAGTCATGAATTTCATCGGATCTCAGCAACAGAACATTGGGACTAACACAGACCCATTGAGCGGGATGGATATACATCCGAGTATGGCCATGATGATCCGTAACTCGTCAGTACAAACCCCACCCCCTCCTCTCGGCCAGGGGAAAACCCCCAACTTTCAGTTATCGTTGCAACAGCAACAGCAACAATCGTTTAACTCGTCTCTATCAATGCCTACACCCACCACTCCTAATTCTGCTGCCAGTGAGGGTGGGATGATGTCATCAGGCCAACTGACCAATCAAATGATGGGTGGTATTCCTCCCCCAGGTCACATGAGCACTAGCACGAGTCACATGACTCAAATGACCAATCAGATGAGTCCGATGATGCCACCCCCACTCCCTCCATCAACTCACATGGCTAGTGGAGGATATCCAAATAAGGATATGTCGTACAATAATCACATGACTTCTGGTCAGCCGCCTGCCCAAATGGACATCCCGTTCCCTGGTATGCTAAATCAAACATCGTCTGCTAGTTCACTATATGCGTCACGCGAAACGTCAGCTGCATATCCACCAAATCAAGAGAGCATCCCTCCAAACGATAACTACTTACCGTCTTACCTTCCCTCAAGTTTATGTGAAATGACTGATCCTATTTCTGCTCCTCCTCCCTCGTTCTCTTTTGCTTCTACTACTCCTCCCTCTTCCTCTCTCTCTAATCCAGCCGATCAGCAGCAAAGGCTCCTGCTTGATCATCTACAGCAGTTGTATCGCTCTTACAATGGGACTAGTTGAATTAAATTAATTCCTGTCTTTATGTACATGTACATGTATTTATTATATTGTCGTGTTTCCCACTTAAAATTTAGTATTTAATGTAATATAATAGTACTACAGACAGATTAATGTGTCGAAATGATTTAATTATAAAAATAACAAAAGTCTAGCTTTGATGACCATTAGCCCTGCCCACTTAGTAAACATGGCTATCCTTTTATCTGGAGGAGATAGTTGTTTTCTATTCACTATAATCCTCCTCTTTCTACCTCTTCCTTCTCAAGGAGCTCCAAAAGTAGGAGGGAGTCCCCAATGTGCCCTGTATGAGGGATTCACCGACAGCAGGTGCTTGTCTAGCTTCAATATTGACTCCTCTCTAACTGAGAGTAAGACTGCTTGGGTGGTCGAGTTCTATTCAAGCTGGTGCGGGCATTGTCACCACTTTTCACCTACCTGGAAGAAAGTGGCGAGCAGGATAAAAGGTAAAAGGAATGTCGATTGATTCACATTGTTTGTTGTTGTTTATGTTATTAGAGCCATTATTTAGAACAAACCGTATCAGAAGATACAGTATATGTGTGTGTATTATAATTATCTTGCTCTCTCCATTTTATTACGATTAGGATGGTCTAGCGTTGTGAGGATGGGTCAAATTGATTGTACTCATTCAGACAATAGAGCGATCTGTGGTCTGTATCACATCCAGGCCTTTCCAACGATAAAAGTGAGAGAGAGAGAGGGGGGAAGGAGGAGAGAGAGGGGGAGGGTAATAACTAATGAGAATGGAATAGTAACACATTGTCACTGCAGACTTTTTCATGTAATTATTTACTATCAATTGTTGTGACTGATTTGTATGTCCATGATCGTAATCAATTGTGTCTAGCTATTCAGTTCAATGACCAAGAACCCACACTCGGAGGGTATCAAGACATTTCTAGGTAAGAGAAAGAGAGGGGGGGTTTAGCACATTGATTTTGTAAATGAAAGAGTTAGAGTGACATTATGTTCATGCCAAAATAGGAAGAAGATCAGAAGAGTCACTACTGGAGGCTATCATCAGACTTGTTGAGTCTGAATCACTTGTTAAATGTCTGAAGCCATTAGAAACAAAGTAAGAGAGAGAGAAAGAGAGAGAGGGGAGAGAGAGAGAGAGAGAGAGGGGAGGGAGGGAGAGGGGAGAGAGAGAGAGGGAGAGAGAGGGGGGGAGAGAGAGGAAGAGGGAGGGAAGAATAGCAATGAAAGATGCAAGGACATTTACACAATGTTAACAGACTACCAAGCACTGATCCCATCAATGTTCTTGTCTTTGAAGAAAAGAAATCACTCCTTGGTTCAGAGGTACAGCAAGACATAAACATAATACTGTGCTGCAGTAATTCAATGAATTTTCAACCCATTAGATTATCATGGACTTTTTATTGGAGAATGTTAAAATACGTCGTGTACTACCAGATAATGTAAGGATTATATACCATAATAGTATTATTTATTTTATTATTAATTCTATGTACAGACAGCTCTGTCTAGTCAGTACTCAATACTTCAATTGCCATCACTTGTCATACTACCATATTTACCTAACCAGCAACACCATACCTTTATACCAAAGTAAGTTACTATAAAACCTGTCAAACCGGTTTATCCTGTTTGACTGGTATAGGAGAGAGGGAGACGAAGGCCAAGATGAAGCCGTGGCTTCCGTGAGAGAGTTCTTTGAGGAGAAAATTACGGAGGAAGTCTTGAATAGAAGGAGAGGGAGTTTAAAAGAGAGGAATATTCCTATTGATAAAAATGAAAAGCCAATTGAAGCAAGTCTAACAGTTAATAGGTAGGCAGCTGCTAATTAAATATGCGTTCATGCGTGTGTCCATTTAGGGTAACAATGACCGACATTTTAAGCACGATATCTTATTGCTTGAGATATGAGGTTACTTTGAAGAAGATCATAAGTGGAGAAGACTTTTATACACTGCATCAGTTTATATATCACCTGGAAAAGGTTAATATGACTACTGCAAGTACATGTACCATCAAATGTTTTGAAGAAAGGGCTACAAAATAGTAATTTTTATTGCTTTTTCTGATGCATATACATGTACTTATTTTGCATAGAAAGTTTGGGCTGATTTCGATCAAAGTTGGATTTTTTATAAATTCTCCAAAGTTGAGCCAAAGTCCCTAAAAAAAAATGTTTATTTAAGGGCTCAGTTCCCTCCTACACTGTACTATAGTACATGGTTGTTGGCCGAATTTTGCCAAAAATGGAAAGTTGAAAATCCTCCATTTTTATAATTTTTCCTGATGCATATACATGTACTTATGTTGCATAGAAAGTTTGAGCTAATTCCAATCAAAATTGGATTTTTTAGGAATTTTTAAAGTTGCTCTAAAATCCAAATGGCCAATAAGCTAATAACTCCTTTACCAGCTGGAGGCCATAGATATTTTAACACCATAAAAATGAGGACTTTGTACTCACTGAATTACTTCATTTACCACATATGAGTTAATTATTCGCACTTCAATTATTCAGCGTATTATTACCATTATTGTTCCTTTTAATACTGGATTGTCCAGTCGACTAACAGTGCATGTGTTAAGAGCAGTCCCTATTCACATCATTGATTGATTGGTTCTCTATTCACAACATTAATTGATGTAAATTGGGCTAATCAATGAAGTAACTATTGCATATATTACCACTTTTATAATTGCATGCGTATTTGTGCATGTGTGTGTGTGTGTTTGTGTGTGTGTGTGTGTGTGTGATGGATTATACTGGCTCTGATTAACATGTGCATCTGTAGTGAGGCAACTTTTAAAAATCATAAAAAATCTAAATTTGATTGGAATCAGCTCAAATTTTCTACACAGCATAAGAACATGTATATGTATCAGAAAATATTATAAAATTAAAGACTTCTCTACTTTTTATTTTTGGCGAAATTTGGCCCATTACCCTTGTACTATAGTACAGGGACTTTGGCCCGATTTTAGAGTAACTTTAAAAATTCGTAAAAAAATCTAAATTTGATCGGAATTAGCTCAAACTTGCTACATAACATAACAACATGTATATGTATCAGAAAATATTATTAAAATGGAGAAATCTCTCCTAGTGATTTTTGGTGAAATTTGGCTTGAGACCCTGTACTATAGTACAGGGACTTTGGCCTGATTTTTGAGTAACTTTAAAAATTCGTAAAAAATCCAAATTTGATCGGAATTTGTTCAAACTTGCTACACAACATAAGAACATGTATATGTATCAGAAAATATTATTAAAATGGAGAAGTCTCTCCTAGTGATTTTTGGTGAAATTTGGCTTGAGACCCTGTACTATATAGTACAGGGACTTTGGCTCAATTTTGGAGCAAATTAAAAAATTTGTAAAAAAATCCAAATTTGATCGGAATCAGCTCAAACTTTCTACGCTACATAAGAACATGTATATGTATCAGAAAACACTATAAAATTAGAGACATCTCTATTTTGATTTTTGACAAAACTTGACCAAAGTCTCTGTACTATTGTACAGGGCCCTTGGCTGGATTTTGAAAATCCAATTTTGATTTGTTTTTCATGGTATAAGTGTCTTTACAGGTATTGCATTTGTTGTCTGGTGAATCAAGTGATCTTGACTCAATAAAAGCTGATCTAAAATCACTATACACTAAACTATCAGCCAAATATAGCACTGGGTTCATGTCCTCGACCGACTGGCAAATACTAATACGACAAAAAGTAAACCAAATTTATTCAAACCCCGCCTTTAATCCGTCTCCATAGTTACACAATAATACCCTCCCACTCGAGCCGGAGTGGAAGGCGTGTCGTGGAAGTAGAAGTGAGTTTAGGGGGTTTCCCTGTGGACTATGGACACTCCTTCACACAGCAACTGTTGTGAGTTTAGACTTGAGAGAAGGAGAGAAAGGAAGAGTAGTCCACCATAGAATACAAGAAAATTTAAAGAGACAGCCTAAAAATAGTAACGATAATGACAACAACAAAGAAAATACAAACAATAACAATAGTGACAACAATAAAGGAGGAGGAGCTGCTGTAGTTAATGATGTTATTAGTTTCGATGGCTCGGTTGCTAGTAGCAGAGAAGTTCTCTACTCATTCTCTTATTTCATTACAAACTTCTTCTCGTGTCAATATTGCCGGGAACATTTCTATGCAAGATTCAAGTCAGACCTCCTATCATTTCCGCTTAGTTACGATGGTGATGCTGTTATGTGGGCGTGGGCTATACACAATGATGTTAATTGGCGTCTCCGAGGTGATGACGTAGTGACCGACCCCGCCCACCCCAAGTCCTTATTTCCCTCGTACGAAATATGTCCTTATTGCTACAAGAAACTCAAACAAAGTGATGCTCTGCCCACATGGGATAACATCGCACCTCCTGTTTTAGAAGGGATAGCAAAAGGGCGGAGTCCAGATGTGGAAACTCCCCCTTCTCCCTCTCAGGTTATTTACGAGTGGAACCAAACGGCCGTTTTTATCTACCTGTGTCATTTCTATGGGCGCGGAAAATTTGACCACACCCCTCACCACGTCTTGGTGAGGGCAGGATGGCCTAGGAAGTACCCAACATACGCTAGCGATCATTATGGGTCACACCTACACGGGGCCACGCCTCTTTCCAGTCTGACCCTGTTAGTGTATCTACTGGTTGCAGCTGTGCTGTTAGCATACATGTTGAATTTTAAATTGAAACGGACACGATTCAAAGCGCAGTAGATTTTATTTATTATTATTAATATTATTTTCATGTTCTGTAAATCTCTTTATTATTAAAATAATTTTTTAAATGAGTAGTGTCATCCTATTATTCCAGCTGCACTATATCCCTCACTTTTTTGTCATCTAAATGAAAACACTAGATTCAGGAAACTGCCATTATCAGTCCTTAGAGCAGATAGTTTTGTTACAAATCCAATATAAAATTTTTATAAATTATTCTTTTAAAAATGCAGCACTAAATACTAAAAATGCAGCACAGCTCATTTATCAGCCTGTACTAAGAGCCTAAGCAACTGTTCAAGTATAGGGGCAGCTCCATGTTGTGGCCTGTTGTGTTACAACGTTGATGGAACTATCAGGATGAACACAATCAGCTACTGAGAGATGTGATAGCTCCAGGGAACCAAAGTGCAGGACGAGTGAATAAGACACCTTTGAGTCAGTGCCCACCTGGTATCGGCTGTTTTGGAGATAGCCCCAGACTCCAGGTAGCAGTACAGGTAATACAAATTGAGGGTCAGTGAGAGGGTCAAGTTTTGGGTCAAATGTTAGCGATTTTTCTGACACGTTAGCTTTCTGACCAGACAGTGCCATCACCATGTGCCATGAGGACATGAAGTAGCCATAATGGCTGGTCCCCCATGGCATACCATCTGCATGATATCCCAGACCACCCATGATACCAACTACATTCCATTGGTCATGAAGTACAGAACGATAATGTTCCATTGCCTTTATTCCCACTTGCAAAGCCTGGTTGACATTCTGAATGGGATGAAAAGACAAAGTAATATTTACTGTATGTTTATTACTCCATGCAGTTACAAATATGAATTAAACTATGCAGCATGCTTAATACAAGTATTAATTTATGCAATGTACCTCTCCAAGGTGCATGTTAATGGTGCCCCAGTTAGGATTGCCCATCATCCACACAGCATTGTCTTGAGAAGGACCTGGGTAAGAATGTCGACCTACAGAGAGGAGCAATGAAAAGTATGCAGTAACGTCATCTCTGAAGACAGTAGGTATTACCAATAGCAAGAAAATTTTTACTACATGATTATACCTGTTAACACTAGCATCCCATATGGTGTATCATTTATTTCCAGTTCTGCTTTCATGTGTAGCTTGAGACGTGTCTCATTCTGAACCAATGTACCTAGTCCAAGGGAATAGGCCAACACCTATTTATCACATAAAATAATTTTATATAAAAAGTTCTACAAAATAGAAATGCGACACACAGGACTAGAACAAACAGGAAAAAGGATTTGTACATGAGCATCTAATTATATGAGGACACATTTAGTTCACTGCAAAACACAAACCTGAGAATAAAAAGTATCAGTCATAATGGCTCCCAGTGGGTCTGTGTCAGCTTCATCTATCACATCAGTCTCAGTTTGTAGGGTGTATGCATTGTAGTATCTTGCTGTCTCATTCCACAGGAGTCTGTCCAGTGCCTGTTGTCCAGTAATGAAGGCCTTCTGGCATGTCTCAGCAAACTCTACATCATCTACATATTACAAATGTGAGTAATAATATGCTAGTATCCTCATATTTTAACAATTTTAGTAAATAAATTTGACAGTATAGTACTCAGAACGGTACAATTCATTTATAGTTGAGACAAAAGTGCTTATACCAACAATAAAAAATGTTATAAGGCTGTTTATCTTTTCTTCATAACGTTTTCTAATTTAAGTTGAATGTGGCAAAAGCAAGTGTACTTAAATAGCAAATATCAAAATTTTAACACATACCCATTGCATAAGCCAAAGTTTCTGCAGCCTTCATAGCTAGTAAGTGGAAACCACCACTGTATGTGTCATAGGGGTATTTTGCCAAACCGAGTACATCATATGTGTCCACCATGTGAATTGGAATGCCCTCAGCAGTGCTGACAGACATGTGCCACTGAGCAGCTTGCTTTGAGGCATTATACAAGTCCTTAACAACCTGTTGTGAGTACGGGTCATCATGCCAGGTGAGGAGCTCCAGCAGATATACAATGAACATGGAGGATACATCAGACATTACTCGACCACAACCAGAATCAATCCTCTAAAATGATTGCACAGAATATCAAAGAAGCATGGTCATTATTAAATTTGTTCATAAGTTTTAGTACCTAGTTATACCAGTAGTACCCGCAGTATACCAACTATATGTACAGTATTTATAGCTGAACAAAATTAGTGTCTATTATCTTATTGGCATAACAATGATCTATATATTAGTCCTCACTGGTGACAAATCAGACATTCTTTGACATCCACAACGTAGCTGCTCTTGAATCATGCCATTTGACTTCTGGGTCTTTGCCCAGGCATACAATTTGCTGATAGTGCTGTTTGGAAAGATAGAGATGTAGGGAATATGACGTTCTCCATCATTGTGGACAGAATCTGAAAGTAGTTAGGATTGTACTGAATAAGTAAGCAAGTATCAATTCACATGAGTACCTAAATTCACACAGTCATATGCTTCCCACTGCCTCCATCTGCCATCATTCAACCAAAAAGCAGATCTGCACATATGTATATACAATTGTGCATATTGACATTAATGATTAAAAGAATGATAAATGGAATAGTATATTATGCATTCAGCTTACCTCACATGAGAGAGGCTGTTGATGAGCATTCTGGAGTG
>NW_003546355.1:44305-48400 GCF_000090795.2 Amphimedon queenslandica | reverse complement strand
GTATTTGCTGTGGAGGCCGAAACCAAATACACAGCAACAGGAAAATGAGCGTAAGTGAAATGAGGATGATCTTTATGGAGCTATGATGAAATGAACATAATATATGAATCATTAACTGAAATAAGGCATGCAACCCAAGGGGTCTCCTACTACTCGCATGAATATTGTATAAATTAGGATAAATATTACAGTTCTTTAAAAACATTTCCTGTTAGATGCTGCAACATGACCAAGGCAAAATTCCAAATTTCCTTTGCTACAAATAGCCCCGCCCTACTTTTAACCATGCATCACATTCAGTCAATGATACACTTGACTTGTCAGGTGCATGTTTACTTATTTCGTGGGATTCTGTACCTCATGGAAAATGACTTGCTGCCACCTTTATATTTTGAGTCCTTCTTTATGGGAAACATGACGCGATCACACCATAGATTTAGTTGCTGGTTGTCAGGTCAGGTTATAATTGGATAATAAAAGTCTGATAGATTATTCATAGCTCTTATGAATATTGCACTGCATGTGACCTCGAAGGGATGCAGAGAATGAAGCTACTACTCCATATCCTGGCAGTATTTTCTATCATTTATGTGGTCTCATCTTGTTCTCTAGATGTTTTTGACTCACTGTATCAAAAAGTTGCTGTAAAGAGGAATGCATTGGCTGATCTTGTGGCTAATGCAAGTGCCACTGGCATTGATTGTTCCTATGAGTATATAACACTCAATGTCTCTACTCTATTCCTTCAGTACAGTCTGTATGATATCAACAATACTGATATCTTGTGCAAACAGTACTCTGATTTCTATGGGGAAAATGGGTGTGACATTGGTAAAGCAGTTCCTTGCAGAGAGCTTAATAAGACGCTGGACATATTGGACAAAGCAGCAATGGAGTTGGAAAAGCTCATGCAAAATCCATCACTGCATCGCAGACCAGTTCCACCGCATAAATTTAAAGATGTGAAGGAAATTGATGGATACTTTTTTAATAGCATGACCATGCAACCAATATTTGCTGGAGGCTATGATCTACCATCGTATTCAACAGTTGAAAGTGATATACTTCTTCAGTTGCTACCCATTGCACAAGACTCCCATGAAGTTCTTCTTGACATGAGATTCCTTTTTCCTTCAAAAGGCAAGCTCAACTATAGTGAAATTGATCGAATTGCAGATAACTTTGACCAATTGTACACTTTGTTTGATTTATCAAGTAACCTTGTAATGCACTGTCTGTTTCCTGATTGGGTGATTGAAAGTGATCCTGAACTGAAAAAATATGGCGGTTCAAATTGTTACCTAAATACTGACGATCCTGTGGTCATGGATCTTTGGAGGCAAGGGCTTACCCCACTGGTTGAAAAGTTAAAATCGAATCCAGCAGTGAATTCTTATAGGTTAGGTAATGAAGTTCACTTTGGTGTAAGCTATAACCTGACAGCAGAAGTGTCTGAATATACAGTAGCTAAATGGCATCAGTGGTTAGAGGACAAGTATGGAAATATTTTGAAGCTTAATTCAATTTGGAAAAAATCCTACTCCAGTTTTGATCAGGTTTATTTTCCAGTTAAACTTATTAAAAAGGGATCTAGATCTATTCTTATGCTCGATCAGTCATTGATTGGTGGCCCACATTTTTATGACTATTGCAGATTTAACGGGGACAGAATCTTTGACTATTATTCCAATATATCAAAGATTATCAAATCAGTCGATCCCACAGCCAAAACACACATCAAGTACATCAATCATGAGCTATTCTTAGACCATTATTGCAATGGTGTTGACAGAATTGCTCTGAATAGCAACCTAACAGAATGGAGTGGATGCGATACTCGCATTACAACAGCACCGTACACCTTTTACAATATTTCTTTCCGAAATTCCGGTCAATATGCTCTTGATTGGATCACACCGGCCATAGCATACACATGGATGAGAACGACAAGCCCAAACAAACCGGTTGTCGACCTTGAAACCCACCCTATATCAACTTCAAATTACCGAAACACTTCAATTCCCGATAACCACATGTCAGCTGTTATATGGTTAACACATTTGCATGGACTTGCTCTACACAAGTCTTGGGCCTGGACTAGAAATGCCAATGGATCTTATCGCTCATACGTAAACGACATTGTCGATACTTACCCAACACTGCCACAAGCTGTTGATAGTTCTGTCAGAACTATTGCAATGATTAATGCTTTAGGTAATGAGGTATTAGCTCTAGCAAAAGCACCTAAGCCAATTTGTATGCTATGGTCGAGGGATTCTTCCATACAAGATATGAATTATCTATATTCACAAGTAGACACATTTGAAGCAGTGTCATTCTATGGTCCGCAGCCCCAATTTATAGCAGAACCATTGGTGCAAGGTCCTGAGACATTCACTAACAGGGATTGTAAGGTACTAGTAATACCAGGACAAAGTTATGTATCTGATGAAATAGTTGATACTGTACGATCATATGTCAAGGATCATAATGGAAAGGTTATTTTTACTGGCAGCAAAACTGTATTCCATTTTACGCCCATTGGAGATGCCAGAATGAGCTCAGAGTTAGAGTGGATGAAAGATCTACCTCATTTTCCAGACCAAGATCCTCAAAAACTATTGCAAGCAATGGAGCTGTATCTAACTCCTGCTAATGCTGACAAAATTGTCACTTGCATTGATCAATCCACTAATACGACTGCATGGGGAATGCTTTGTCGTGGAGCTAAAATGCCAAACAAAGAATCTACCATTGCATTTGTGTTGAACGCATTAACAGTACCAGTCGAAGTCAGGTTGAGCATAGATGGAAAGCTTGTCACGACAGCTAAAGAAATCTACATGTCTGAAATTTTGGATATGAAATTGCCTTTAAAAGTGGAGCCAATGACTGTTTATATATTAGAAATTGATTAAAGACATAAAAATAGTGCTACTTATTAATTTTTTAGTCAGGCTACTTATTTTTTGTTATGATAAGCAATAAAGGGAGGGAGTGGTTAAAAGCTATAAATCTAGTTAATAGTTGCATGAATTCTATTTATCACACAATCGCCTCAGCAAGGGTCAAGCCACGCCTGACTAAGTATGTTTCCCATGAAGAAGGACACCAAGAATATAGGTGGCAGTACGCCATTCTCCAAGAGGTATGCCACACCAAAACCACATGAAAATTATAATAACAATAGTAGCAATGTAGATTAGATCTGCAATAGTCTAACATGTCATGTCCTGTAATGTCTGTACATGTTACAGGACATGTAGACTAGATACAGTCCTGTTTTTTAAAAAACATGGTGGCAAAAAGATAATGGTTGTGCTTTATGTTTTGTATTATATCATAAGTGAAGCCTACAAATATATTTGTAATATAATGCATAGAAAAAGCAGTCTCTTGCTGAGAGCTTCTGTACAAAACATTAGAGGAGTTTAGCATAGGTGTAAGAATAGGAGGGGCTAGGGGCTTCAGCTCCAAATTTTGTCAGCTTGAAATAGAATATAGTTTTATTTTCATAACCCATGATATACAAGCTCTATGATAACCTGTGTTTATTTCTGTACAGTTCAATGAAAAGGCTTCTTATTTCACTTACGCTCGCTTTCCTTGTGCTGTCAATGCTGTATATTTGGTTTCGGCCTCAACAGCAAATACTAATCTACAACTACTATAATTCCAGTAAAGGGGGAAATCTCAATAGTCAGGCTGTAGTCACTAATGCTGCACCACTGAAGTTTTACAGCCAAGATGAATCCTTGGTCGACCTTCTAGGAAACCTAACCTTCAAGAACTATGGTATTGTCAAGAGTACTGATAGTTATGTATGGCGAGAGATCCCAATCTTGTATTTGGAGGCACAGAATGTGTCAGGTCCATATTTGGGCTGGGCTGACACACACCAAGCTAACTATTTGTTTCTAGAAGTATCGGGTCCATATCTGACCAACCCTCCATCTGGAATGAGAAGTAGTGTACCATTAGGAGGTATGGGATGCATTAATCACAGTGTCATGTATAATTTACTATAGTTATGCATTTTATGTGCATTGTAATGTTTTAGGTATTTCCACTGGCAATATTGAACTTCGTGGTGAT
>NW_003546355.1:40530-42067 GCF_000090795.2 Amphimedon queenslandica | reverse complement strand
TCATGCAGGTAATTTCTATACCAATCTATTCAAGGATTCAGTAGATGTAGCTCAGAAGCTAGGCAGTGACCTTAGCACTACAGTATCAGATATAGCCAACCTCCATACTCCATTTATGAAATCATCTTTACCCATAACACTCCAAGACATGCTCATCAACAGTCTCTCTCATGTGAGGTGAGCCAAAATCGTATACTAATATACATGTATACAGTTAGTTACTGACCCAATGTCTTATAAACATTGGGATTTAGAAAAGGTCAAAAACCCCACCAATTCTGATGCAGCTAGTGTCATATTCTAGATCCAGCTTTAATTTTTACATAATTTAATATATATGTGACCATAATTGACAAAAGGTACCTTATGGCGGGTAGTGAAATTTGTCTTTCTAGCCTAAGAAATCCAACTTCCTGAGCCCCAGTTATCATAAAATTACTCCACAGGATGCAAAAAGTTACCATGAAACTTTTAGAAACAATGATTGTTTAACAAAGCACTCACAGGTTGATATTTTTCATTATAACTATCAATTTTAAAATCCGCCATAAGGGCCCTTTTGTCAATTATGGTCACATATACATGAATATATATATACACATGCAGGTCTGCCTTTTGGTTAAATGATGGTAGATGGAGGCAGTGGGAAGCATATGACTGTGTCAATATAGGTAAATATGACTGATCGTTGAATATCTGATGTTGCTATGCATTCAGATTCTGTCCACAATGATGGAGAACGTCATATTCCCTACATCTCTATCTTTCCAAACAGCACCATCAGCAAATTGTATGCCTGGGCAAAGTATCAAGAGTCAAATGGCATGATTCAAGAGCAGCTACGTTGTGGATGTATGACAATGACTGACAAATCACCAGTGAGGATTAATTATAAAGAGAATGCAGTTTTGCATTACAATATTAATTGCTAATGAGATTATGGGCATTTAAAAAATCTATTTCAACTATGTATGTATTTATGATCAATTATTAATTTTTCCTCATAATAGAGAGTTGATTCTGGTTGTGGTCGAGCCATGTGTGATGTATCCTCCATGTTCATTGTATATCTGCTGGAGCTCCTCACCTGGCATGATGACCCGTACTCACAACAGGTTGTTAGGGACTTGTATAATGCCTCAAAGAAAGCTGCACAGTGGCACATGTCTGTCAGCACTGCTGAGGGCATTCCTCTCCATCTGGTGGACACATATGATATAGTGAACTTGGCTGCTTATCCTTATGACACATACAGTGGTAGTTTCCACTTACTGGCTATGAAAGCTGCAGAAACTTTGGCTTATGCAATGGGTATGTATTTGCCAATAAATGCACTAATGATTGTAACCTTGAACTTTTGCTGTATTTTTATAGTAGCTTACACACAAAGCTTTCCATAAGATAATTATAGCACCATACTTCTAAGCAAAGTGGCATGATTTGACTATACTTTTAGAATGATTTATGATATTCATGTAGCTATATTTTTACTATCATGGCTGAAATAAATAGTAGATAAATTGTATAACAAGCAGCC
>NW_003546355.1:39052-40258 GCF_000090795.2 Amphimedon queenslandica | reverse complement strand
TGAATATACTTAAAATTCTATGAATATACTTAGCACCAACTGGTCTATAATGGTTTCAGGACGCCATTCTCCATGAGGTAGATCTATGCCACATGTATCAAACACTGACTCATGTCATATAGTTCTGGCTGGGAGGGTAGACTAGATCTAGATCTTTTCCAAAAATTGCCTAAAAGTAGATTTTTTTAATATTATTATATTTATTAGATCGAGATCTAAATGTCAATTTCTTTATCACAGTCCAGTAAAGACCATCCTTATTTCACTTGCTCTCGTTTTCCTTCTTCTGTGTATTTGGTTCTGGCCTCCACAGCAAATACAAATCTACAACTACTATAATTCCAGCAAAGAGGGAAATATCAATAGTGAGGCTGTAGCCACTAATGCTGCACCACTGAAAATTTACAGCCAAGATGAATCCTTGGTCAACCTTCTAGGAAACCTAACCTTCAAGAATTATGGTATTGTCAGGAGTTCTGATCATTACGTATGGAAAGAAATTCGTATTTCATACGTGGAGGCACAGAATGTGTCAGGTCCATATTTGGGCTGGGCCGATATAGGTCATGCTAACTATCTGTATCATGATGTATCAGGTGATCTGACTCACCCTGCATCTGGAATGAGGAGTAGTGTACCACTAGGAGGTAAGTACAATACTGCACCAAGTCAAGTTGTCTTATAAGTATAATATGCAATATAAAAATGTGTTAAAGTTCATATTTTACTGCATGTGTGTAAATTCTGGTTCACAATTATGACACTAGCTCAACATTGAGTCAAAATGTGGGGGAGATTTGATCTTTTGATGCTCAATTGATGTTGAAATAGACTGGGAGTCTATTCCAGCATCAACGTTGTGTCATGCTAGCATCAAAATGTGAAACTGCCTTAAGCTAATTGATGTTGCATATAGGTATTTCCACTGGCAATATTGAACTTCGTGGTGATGGAACATTTCATGAATGGAGCATCTTCAATCAGTACCCTGCTGGAGCAGCCAAAATCCAAATCATTGATGATGTCTTCATGGGTATTAGAACAGTTGTCCAGGGCCAAGAACCAGTGTCCATTGTACTACAGACCCAACCCAGCAACCAACAACTACCTGCAGTAGAAGCCCTGAAATACCAGGGTGAGCTGTAAGATAATATATGCTGGTACAGTGACTGAACATGTATTCAACACACATTATCTACAATCAAA
>NW_003546355.1:23563-28759 GCF_000090795.2 Amphimedon queenslandica | reverse complement strand
GTAGTCCTGTGTCACATTTCTACTTTGTAGAATTTTTTATATAAAATTATTTTATGTGATAAATAGGTGTTGGCCTATTCCCTTGGGCTAGGTACCTTGGTTCAGAATGAGACACGTCTCAAGCTACACATGAAAGCAGAACTAGAGCACAATGATACACCATATGGAATGATTGTGGTAACAGGTATACAATCAATGTATCCACTATCCTGCCATTTGTATGTTGATTTTTAAAGTGACATTATACATTGTACCTTTAGTAGAGGCTGAATCAAAGAAGGTATTGTCTTTCATTGCTCCTCTTCTCTGTAGGTCGATATCCTTACCCAGGTCCTCCTCAAGACAATGCTGTATGGATGATGGGCAACCCTAACTGGGCCACCATTAACATGCACCTTGGAGAGGTAATAGTGCATGCAAATAGTTTAATGATTATAGTTTTGTTTGTTTATCACATGTAGGATGTCAACCAGGCTTTACAGGTGGGAATAAAGGCAATAGAGCATTATCGTTCTGTAGTCAATGATGAGTGGAATGTAGTTGGTATAATGGGTGGTCTGGGATATGGTGCAGATGGTATGCCTTACATCACCAGCCATTATGGCTACTTCATGTCCTCATGGCACATGGTGATGGCACTGTCTGGTCAGAAAGCTAACATGTCAGAAAAATCACTAACATTTGATCCAAAACTTGACCCTCCATTTGTATTACCTGTACTGCTACCTGGAGTCTGGGGCTATCTCCAAAACAGCCGATACCAGGTGGGCACTGACTCAAAGGTGTCTTATTCACTCGTCCTGCACTTTGGTTCCCTGGAGCTATCACATCTCTCAGTAGCTGATTGTGTTCATCCTGATAGTTCCATCAATGTTGTAATACAACAGATCACGTCATGGAGCTGCCCCTATACTCAAACAGTTAATTAAACCTATAGCATACAGGCTGATAAATATGTTGTGCTGTTTCGTATTAAATTTTTGTTGCAACATTGTTTCAACTATATTGTTATCAATACTGATAGTCTATAATATCAATGGAAATATCCATCATATGCTAGTGATCATTATGGGTCACGCCTACATAAGGCCACACCTCATTCCAGGTTGACCGTAAAGGCCCCCATACACTAGGCAACATGTTGCTAACATTTGTGGTTACTTTGATCTTGTAAGCAACATGTTGCCAGAAATAGAAGGCTGTTCTATTTCTGGCTTACAAGATCAAAGTAACCACAAATGTTACAAGCAACATGTTGCCTAGTGTATGGGGGCCTTTAGTATCTAATGGTTGCAGCTGTGCTGTTAGCATACATGTTGAATTTTAAATTGAAACAAACATGATTCAAAGCACAGTAGATTTTATTTTCACTTTCTGTAAATTTCTTTATCATTAAAATAATTTTACAATAAATGAGTCTCATCCTATTATTCCAGCTGCACTACATCCCTCACTTTTCCCGCTAATTTGCCGTCATCTAAATGAAAATACTCGGTTCAGGAAACTGCCATTATCAGTCCTTAGAGCAGACTCCACCTCCTTTAGTTTTGGGACGTTAGAGAGATCACCTGACGAGAGGTCACATGACCAGTAGGTCGCTTAGTAGTGGGCATGGCTTACCTAAATAAGCAACAGCTGGCTGGGATTTATTGTATATTTCTTTAGAAACACGAACAATGTCATCTGACGTGACAGCATCTGAAGAAATACAGGAATTGGAATGCAAGTGAATGCATTCCAATTCAAAGTCGTTATTAAATTGTTTTGAAAGATGAAGTACCTATTTTATCACAAATTTGTTTAGCTGATAATCTTTTAGAATGAGCTAATACTTGCCTATAATTAATAATAAAGATGTACATGTATGTATATGTATACATGTACATGTACATGTGTCATGTTTACCTTCCGATATCTTCAAAGTTGATAAGTCTTGACTCAAGGTTCATCAGTAGTGTTGATTGGAGCTGTTTCTTTGCTCTTGCTACAGCAATTGGATTAGGACTTTGGGTCATGCTATAAAACTGTTGACACAAGACTTCAACAAGCTTCCTGGACTAGAAGAGAAAGAAGAGAATGAAAAATAGAAAGAGAGCGAAAAATAAAAGAGGAAGAGAGAGAGAGAATGTATTCTACCATTGATGGATGCGAGCTACCAAACAGACAGAATATCCCAGTATCAGAGTAGGCGTGGTTTATAGCTTGTGCATGATAGATCCAATGATGCTTGTTTAGTACGTTCAAGTACAGCTGGGTATACATTCCTTTACCAGGACCACCGGCAGAGAAAGACCCGCCCCCTCCCATTAATGAATTAAGGACAGCAAAGGTGTAAAAGTCGTTTTCGCTGTAGGAGGAGCTTTCCATCGCCACGGCAACATGTGTGAGTTCGGGAAGAGGATTAGGACCAATTATTGGAGCACTTTCACGAGGAACCTACAAAATAATAATTAATATTAATTAAGTGGGTGTGGTAATAAAGCAATTAATAAAGCAGACCTCTAAAGCATAAAAAATGTTTTAAAAAGTACAAAAATAAGTACACAAAGTCAAATAAGGCAAAAAGAAGGTCAAGTAGTGGACAGGGGTGTGGTCAACCAATAGATTAGATAACCCTGGCCTCCGGACCTTCCTGAGCTACACTCAGGCACACATGTTTTATACTCATGTCAAAATACACTGCAAGGCTATTGTGGGTGCACTACACTATTAACAACTGTGAATGCAATTTACTACATGCCACTGATACCAGCACAAATGGCTATGCTCAGAGCTGAATCTGCTAAGTTCTCAAGGTCAAAAAAAAGCAAAAAGAAGGTCAAGTTTTGGACAGGGGTATGTATCGACTTATATAGATAACCCTGGCCTTCGGACCTTCCTAGCTATGCCTGATGTACATGTCACTTTATACTAGTGTCAAAAAATACTGTGAGGCTATTATGGGTGGACTACTACATAAATGTGCCATGAATGCAATTAATTATATGGACAAGGAATGTATGCTATGCCGAAAAAAATGAGGTGAGACTGACTGTAAAATTAAATTATAATGACTGAAAAATTTTACTTAAAAGTCAAAATTGCAAAAAGAAGGTCAAGTAGTGGACAGGGGAATTTATTGACCAGTATAGATAACCCTGGCCTCCGGACCTCCCTATCTACACTACTGTACATCTTCTATTTATACTGGTGTCAAAATACAGTGTAAGGCTATCGTGGGTGGACTATACCGACAATAAATGAGTCATGAATTCAATTAAGAGTATACCGACAATAAATGAGTCATGAATACAATTAAGTACAGTGAATATAATTAGCAAGTCATAGTGTGGAATGTTATTAAGACAATAGAGATTTATTCAATGCCAGAACAGACATGAATGCTACATGTACATGTATGTAGGAAGTTTGAGCCGATTCTGGCTGAAATCTATTCAGTTGTGTGTAATAGTGTCAGTGTCATATTAAAATTAATGCGGTAATGTAGTTTTTATGATTAAAATATACTATTCTGTTTTCAGATTTTCAAATGTTATTAACATTGCTATCAATATTGGATACTTCTCCATCCTGCATGGGTACAGCACGAACATAGAAAGCATAGTACTTCTTTTTGCAGCCAAATTAGTTGTAATGTTTGAATTTTAGGTTGTGTGCCTTTTAAATAAGCCAAAATCTGAAAACTACCCAAGCATTAAAGGGACACATTCACGGAAATAGAATGCACACGTTACTGTAGAGGAAGTAAACAATAAATTGGGCGTGCAACAGATCATTAATTAATAGTTATGACACGTGTTTAGACACGCGTAGAGAGTAGAGACAGCAATCAGTCGCAGAGCCAGGAGTAGGCATCTGTAGAACACTTCTCTCGAACAGAATCAACTCTTTTGCCACCCCAAGATACTCTTTTTAGTGAAGAAACACCAGGAATGTTTACAAGTAGCCACTCGAGTAGCCATTTTGCCTTAATTATTAGGGGCGCGGCCGCACGTTATGAATAGTTATCAACACTAAACGTCATCATTAATGATGTCATCTTGAAAAACGGGCCAGTTTTTCAAGATGACGTGCTTCCGTGCATGTGTCCCTTTAATGAGTAGGTATGGAATAATAGTGATAACTGTTAACCACAACAATAGCAACAGTGCAACCCATGAGACCTTTTACAAACAACTGAGTATAAAAACAAGGCAGTTAATCATTACACCAGAGTCTAGAAATAGTAATAGGCATAGGCTATGCCAAATTTTTGAATGGGTTAGCAAAAAACCCTGCATTAAACCACTTATTTACATATAGTATTTAGCCCATGCTTTTGGCTAACAAATCATCCCCACATTTTCCGATGCATATTGATGTCCTCATGTTATGTAGAAAGCTTGAGCCGATTCCGACTTAAATTTCTCAAGTTATGGTCATTTTAAAAAATTTTCCAAAATCTAAAAAATACCCAAGGCTATAGCCCATGCTTTTTTGTGGAAAATGGCTAAAAAATTATCCCCAATTTTTATTACATTTTCTTATACATATTGACGTCCTTATGCTGTGTAGAAAGTTTGAGCCGATTCCGACTTAAATTTTTCAAGTTATGGCCATTTTAAGAAATTTGTCAAAATCTGAAAAATATCCAAGGCTATAGCCCATGCTTTTTCCCGAAAAATGGCTAAAAAATGACCCCCAATTTTTATTACATTTTCTGATACATATTGATGTCCTTATGCTATTTAGAAAGTTTAAGCCGGTTCTGACGTAAATTTTTCAAGTTACAGCCATTTTAAGAAATTTGCCAAAATCTAAAAAATACCCAAGGCTATAGCCCATGCTTTTTCCCGAAAAATGGCTAAAAAATTATCCCCAATTTTTATTACATTTTCTTATACATATTGATGTCCTTATGCTGTGTAGAAAGTTTGAGCCGATTCCGACTTAAATTTTTCAAGTTATGGCCATTTTAAGAAATTTGCCAAAATCTAAAAAATACCCTGTACTATAGCCCATGCTTTTTTGCGAAAAATGGCTACAAAATCACCCCCATTTTTTATTAAATTTTCTGATACATATTGATGCCCTTATGCTATTTAGAAAGTTTGAGTCGATTCCGACTTAAATTTTTCAAGTTACGGCCATTTAAAGAAATTTGCCAAAATCTAAAAAATAAACATAAAAAATTTATAAAAAAAGATGAAGTAGGAT
>NW_003546355.1:5119-23257 GCF_000090795.2 Amphimedon queenslandica | reverse complement strand
TCGGAATCCTACTTCATCTTTTTTTATAAATTTTTTATGTTCTTGTTTGTGTTGATTTTTAAAATAATATTTATAGTATTTCTTTAGCTGCAATTGTGATACTTGTTGATTTTACACAAACAATAATTTTCTTTATTATTATTATCATTGTTATAACATTTATGAGAGACAGCATCGAATAGACATGCTGAAGGAATTAGTCTTGACACAAGTCCTTGTTCAAGAATCTGTGAGCTAAGAGTGTCCATCTTCCCTGCTATTCCTGTTCTTCCAGGCTGTTGTCAAGTTCATAATTATCATTGCATATCATAAGTCATAACATTAATTAATTGTTTGTTTTTTTAATTAAATAAAATAACACACTTAATAAACAGTAAAATGTAAAATCAATACCTTCTTTAGCTGGAAACCTCCACTAAAGTATTGCAGTAAGTTGATTCCAAGCATAGCTTGGTAAAAAATAACTTGCTTCTTCCAGAGCTGAGAGCTGCAGATCTGAGCATGCGCGACCACACCCAAATTTTGGAGCACATGGCAAGCTTCTTTAATTAACAAAATGGCGGCATGCAGCTAAGATGGCTCGATCCAGCAGTCACAGTATCACTTTTTCCTTACTTGAAGAATGATCTGATGGGACATGGACCTGCGCATAGACTGTTGAAGTAGATTGGTGTAAGAATTATCCTTGTAGCACCAACTGATACTGAGATACACACCGACAACTGGATTGACAGGACTTATGACTTGATGATGATGAAGATGAAAAAAGGTGGCTGAACAAAACGGCCGGTTCGCAGATTTTTGGATTTTCTCTTAGACAAGGTCTAGAGCCTCGCTAGTGGTACCAATGGAGTCCTCTGGTCAAGATGAGGTCCTCTAAGAAGTCTGGTAAGCATAGGAGCTCGTTTTCCCGGTATAGCAAGGCTGCAAAAGTCGTGGCAGCCATTTTGTTTGGGGGTGAATCCTACTTAGTAACGCTACCGCGTTACTAATAATAGCCCATGCTTTTTTGTGGAAAATGGCTAAAAAATTACCCCCAAATTTTATTACATTTTCTGATACATATTGATGTCCTTATGCTGTGTAGAAAGTTTGAGCCGATTCCGACTCAAACTTTTCAAGTTACGGCCATTTTAAGAAATTTGCCAAAATCTAAAAAATACCCAAGACTATAGCCCATGCTTTTTTGTGGAAAATGGCTAAAAAATACTCTGTACTATTAGCGCATGCTTTCCCTCAAAATACCTCAATAATTCCTCCTGTGTATTGGGATATGGATCCATCCACTTCACTGCTAGCAACGTCGCTCCAGCTGGTCTTAGGATTCACAAAGTGTTCTTCGGCTAGTTCCACTAGTTGGGTGTGGTCGACGTTGACACCAACCAGAACCATACGACTGGGAATGTAATGTGAAGCAATAAAACGTTTAAGCTCCGATAACTAACAAAAAAAATGGGAGAAAAAATTTATTTATTTATTTATTTAGAAAATACTAAATAAATAAATAAATAATACACTTACTGTCATTTCATTAGCTCTATTGCTGTTACTAATGCTAGGTAGGCCCAGTGTGTTGTTCCTGTATGCTGCTTGATGTACCAGATCCATTAACAGTGCTTCAGGCTGCGGCCTGTTCTGATGGTCCTCCCATTCAAAAAGAATAGCCTGTCTTGACTCTTCTAACTAGAGAAGAGAGAGAGAGAAGGAAAAAAGATGAAGCTATATACAAGTAGTACTGTATTTTATTTTAGCAGTCCTGTTATGAAAATTCAATTGACTATTTTTATTTTGGCACTTTTACATGCACATGTACATCAATGACCAAGCATGTTCATTAACTTAACAAATGGCAGCTTCAATATTAATCTCAAATTATCTCTTATAAACTCTACCAAATACAAAACACGTAAATTATCAAGTCCAATCCTACCTCTCTTTCTAGCAGCTGCGGTCTCCATATTACATCGGATAATATTGACATTACGAGTGGAATGGAGTAAGAGAAAACGGAGACGCTATAGAACATGATGTCACGGAAACACTGGAAGTCAGGGAGACCTCCATATTGCTCCAACTCAAGGAGGAGACTGTCACGAGAACTGAACCTTGAAGTACTCTATATAAAATAAATAAAAATTAAGATATACATGTACATGTACATGTATGTAATTATAATATTTTTATTAATTACTTGGTATGCCATTTTCGATAGGAACTGAGAGACTCCACTTTTATAATCAACTTCATAACGAGATCCAGCATCAATAAAAACTAATAAATAAATAAATAAATACTTTACACCCACAAAATTAATTGACAATCATTTAAACCACGCCCATTAATTAATTCCATGTATATAGCAATAAAATGGTTGCTGACCTCCAATTGTGCTGTATTGCCCGAATGAAGACTGGGAGGCTACTCTCAGGCCATTGGATAGTTGAGTAATCTCGGTCTCTCCTTGCATTCCTTCTTTAAACACTAGGGGAGATCCATCTTTTTGAAATAGAGGAGGGAGAGGAGGAGAGACGGGGACTGAGAGGAGCTCTCTTGGATACTCCCCGCCATTAGAACTCCCTGAGAACCTAGAGAACACCAGTGGAGAGCAGGTTCTACCGTTAAAAACTCTCAAACGGCTGAACATGGTCGCACGTGTGGAAGGGTGTGGCTTTGTAAGTACTGGGTGGAGCTTCATATTCACCGCCCACGCACGAGCAAAACTGAGGGTGGGGCTGGGTTCCACTTCAAACGCAGTTGTACTTGTATATTCTACAATTGTTCTCCAATAAGAAATAGAAAAAAAAGAGAAGAGCTTGTACTTTTATAAGTGACTGAGCTCTGCAAAAGGAAATTTATTCTGCTACTAGTTACAGAAGAAGAAGAGAAAGGAGATTGTAGAACAGTTCAAGTTACAGCAGCAGTACCGCCCCCACACTAGGGATATGTTACTGCAACTAGTGACACTTCTACTGTGCACATTTGGTAAGAGAGAAAAATAAACTAGAGTCTGATAAATTTGTGCAATTTTATGCTTGTCTTCATTTCTCTTTCTCTGTTTCTTTCAGGTCTTGCTTCTTCACAGGAAGCTTACTATGGCTACCATGGCTACTCTTTCTTCTCCTCGGGCAGCCAAGTTCTATCAAGAGGCAATGAGTCTCTCTCCATTAGCTTCAGGTCCTGTCAATCTGATGGTCTCCTCTTGTATGCAACAGAGTCCTCTCCTGGTACTGGGTACTTCTCAATCGGGATCTACCAGTCAAGGATATTGATTGAATTCAACTTTGGGAATGACTTGAGAGAAGTAAGAATGCAAGACATTTATTAATCACTTTTTTGTTTTGCTGTGCAGTCTCAAATAATATTAATTGTTCTACTTCTACTCTCCTTTTCTTTTTTAAAAGCTATTACTGTAACAAGCTGCACTTCAATCTTTATTATTTTTATTAATATTTTTATTTATTTAATTAGATAATTCAAACTGGTTCCTCGCTCATCTCCAACAGCTGGTACAGGCTGGATCTCCTCAGACTCAATGAAGGCAGCTCTGGTTTCTCGTTACTACTCAATAATGAGTCACTGTCTGTCCAGTCGGACAACTTTGAGGGGATCAACTTTGAATTTCTAGATGGACCTTTATACATAGGAGGGCATCCTAACCCAGTGGCAATAAGTGTAAGAGAGGGAGGGAGGGAGGGATTGAACCAGCTGCCACTGCAGGGGATTAAGAAGAGATAAATTCTCTTCTGTTATTGTGTAGCAAATAGTGTTATAGCTTTAAAAATTCACTTAATGACAGTAAAATTGATATAGTTTAAATAGTAATTCTGTTATTAACAATGATTTAAGCTCAGTGTGACAGCAGTGTGACATTATCATTAAATGAATAATGGTTGAGTTACATGTTTTGAATTTATCACACACAAACTTCTCGTGAATATTGTTACTATAAATAGATTCGTTGGGATCAGATGTACTGTTGCCATAGAAATAGTATTTATAGTTCACTTTAGCCAACCAACCACACACACACATTCACACACGCACACACACACACACAATTTTTATTAAATTCCTTCTCCTACAGGTACTAAGATTAAGGTCTACATTAGATGCTTGTATAAGCGAAGTGTCTACTCCTGCTGGATCTATTGATCTAATATCAGCTGCTTCTCCTAACGTTGTTAGCAGCTGTCCAGCTGGACAGTGTCAGATATCAACTAGCCTGACCTTCTCTTCTCTTCATTCTTCTGTCTCTTTTCCTTTGACTGGGAGGTCAACGTCTTTCCTAAAATTACAGTTTTACTTTCAAACAAGGTAAGAACAACTGCACGTTATTGGTCTTCTCCACACTTTTGTGTAGATAAAGTACAAAATGCATGATAAAACTCATTGGTTCCATTGTCACGAAATCCATGACAAGCAAAAACCCATTGGTTCCATTGTCACGAAATCCATGACAAGCAAAAACCCATTGGTTCCATTGTCACAAAATTTGTGACAAACAAAAACCCATTGGTTCCATTGTCATGAAATCCGTGACAAGCAAAAAGCCCATTGGTTCCATTGTCACGAAATCTGTGACAAGCAAAACCCATTGGTTCCATTGTCATGAAATCCATGACAAGCAAAAAACCCATTGGTTCCATTGTCACGAAATCCGTGACAAGCAGAAACCCATTGGTTCCATTGTCATGAAATTCGTGACAAGCAAAAAAACCCATTGGTTCCATTGTCACGAAATCCGTGACAAGCAAAAAACCCATTGGTTCCATTGTGTTTTATAAATTTCTCAATGCAGCCTATACATTCACAGTACATCTATATCTACTATTATAGTCATGCTTTATTCTAACATTTTATACTTGTATTTTTCCTTTTTATCTTGCAGTATATCAAATGGTCTACTGGTGAGTATTGGTGGTACCCAGGTCGATACCGATGTACTGATTGTGTACATGGCTAACGGCCAAGTGTTTGTTAATCTCACTCCAGATTCCAATGGCCTCTCTCCAGGGTACACTCTCGAAACAAGCTCTGCCTACAACGACATAATTCTTCACAAGTTTGAAGTTATTTTCAGTAATGGACAACTTTCAATGAGCGTTGATGACAGTGACAGGCAATTAACTTCTGGTGAGCAATGATAATTTATTGAACTACGTTATTAGTAGCATTATTGTATTTTGTGTGGTTTATTAACTTTTTCATTTTTATTAATTTTTCTTTTAGTGCCATCATTCTCATTCAGTCAGTCAGACTCCATTCGTTTTGGTACTAATAATATTACATCTATCATACCTGACCTACCCATTGCATCCACTACCTCATTCACTGGTTGCATTCATGATATCAGACACACCAACAACGGACAGTTATCTCTTATCGACACTTCCACGTCAACTTCTACTACTAATGTGACTCTAGATGCTTGCGAACCAGCTAATACTTGTCCGCAAGACTGTGAGAGTCCTTCCCAATATTGTTATTTTGTATGTGAATGTGCTGCCGGTTTTAATGAAACTGAAACCGGCCAATGCTCTGAGATAAACGAGTGTGATTCAAATCCTTGTCTTAACGGAGCCACCTGCAATGATCTGATTAATAATTACACATGTACGTGTACTGAGGAATTTAATAAAGGAAGACATTGTGAGCTGGCTAGTAGCTGCTTTCCAAACCCTTGCACTAATGGAGGGAGCTGCATAGACTTTCCAATTGGGTACTATTGCAACTGCACTGGTGGTTGGGGCGGAACCAATTGTACTCTTAACATTAACGATTGTGAAGAAGACACTTGCGTTAATGGGATCTGTGTTGATCTAGTAGGAGGGTACCAGTGTTTATGTAAATCAGGTTATACCGGTATTCGCTGTGATATTGAGATTAATGAGTGTGCCCCAAACCCGTGTATGAACGATGGAACCTGTACTGATCTGATCAATGGATTCCAGTGTACCTGTGCCAATGGGTATACTGGCGGGTTTTGTGGTACAGAGGTGGACGAATGTGACCCTGACCCGTGTCAAAATGGAGCCACCTGTATTGATGGTATTGGTAACTATACGTGTTCCTGTCCCCCCGGGTTCATGGGGATGACTTGCGATGGAGATATCAATGAATGCCATAGCAATCCTTGTTACCATGGTGGCACTTGTGTGAACAGGTTAAACGGGTTTGATTGTAACTGTCCGGACGGTTTCACCGGCTCGCTCTGCGAAGGAGATGTACAGGAATGTCTTTTGAATTCGTGTGAAAATGGCGGTATTTGTCAAGAGCTATCAGGTGGAGGATACGAGTGTTTATGCAAGGCTGGTTGGGTTGGTAATAACTGTGAAGAGTCCTACAATGAGTGCTTAAGCGGCCCTTGCTTAAATGGAGCTCAGTGTATTGACGGTCACCTAACATACACTTGTGAATGCAGTTTGGGCTATACCGGCTCAAACTGCGAGATAGATATATACGAGTGTGGCTCAAATCCTTGTCTTAATGGAGCATTTTGCATTGACCTTGTAGCTGATTATTACTGTTACTGTGCTACAGGTTTCTTTGGTGATCACTGTGAGTTCAGACTCAACAGCTGTGACATTTTTCCATGTCAGAATAATGCCACTTGCTCCAATACGGTCCCGACTGGTTACCAATGTGCCTGCCCTCCTGGGTACACCGGTACGAACTGTCAAACTAACATTGATGACTGTGCTTCTTCACCGTGCAGTAATAACTCAACCTGCATTGATCTGGTGGATGGATACATGTGTGATTGCAGTCCTGGTTTTGAAGGATTCAATTGTACTATTGATATAGATGAATGCTCATCTTCACCTTGTTTCTATTCTGGTACCTGTATAGACCAGGTTAATGGCTTCCACTGCCTCTGTCTTGAAGGTTTGCTTGGCACAAGATGTGAAGTAGCCCTTGCTAACTGTCCCTCTCTTCCATGTTCTTCTTTTGCTACTTGCAATGAGCTAATAATTGGAGGGTACGAGTGTTTATGCCCACCTGGTTATACAGGCAGTCAATGCTCCCTTGATATAAATGAGTGCTTGCTTCCTCCATGTCAATTTGGTGGCAATTGTACTAATTTTGATGGCGGGTATAATTGCTCTTGCTCTCCTGGAACTACTGGCAAAAACTGTGATATTAATTTAGATGATTGTGATTCTTTGCCATGTCAAAATGCTGGAACATGTACTGACCTAATAAACGGCTACCAATGTCACTGCCCTGTTGATCACACTGGTCAAAATTGTGAGCTAACGATCGATGATTGTCTTTCGTCTCCTTGTCAAAATGGAGGAAACTGCACTGATTTGATTGGTGACTTTTCCTGTCTTTGCCTTGGCGACCACACTGGGTATACTTGTGATACGAAACTCGATGTTTGTGCTGAACTAGCTCCTTGTCATAATGGAGCTCCATGTCATTCGATCAATAGTTCCTCTTACTCGATTTTAGATTATTATTATTGTGATTGCCTGCCTGGCTACACTGGGACTAACTGCTCTATCAATATCAATGAGTGTTCTCCTTCTCCTTGTATTAATGGCGGTAACTGCACTGATGGTATTAATAGCTACAGCTGCTCCTGTCCTGCTGGTATCACTGGTACTAACTGTCAGTTTTTAGATTCATTCACTGTTGCTAGTGATGAAGGGTATATCTCACTCCCTGGGCTGAGTGTTGGATCTAATGGGTCCATTCATGTTAGCTTCTCATTTGCTACTACACTCTCCAGTGGAGTCCTGCTCTATCAAGGAGGAGTAAGTGAAATATGTGTACAAAATCAGACCAAAGTCCCTGTACTATAGTATACGGTCCCAAGCCAAATTTTACCAAAATTGAAAAGGAGAAATCTCTCCACTTTAATAATATTTTCTGATATGTATACATGTACTTACGTGTATGTTGTGTAGAAAGTTTGAGCTGATTCCGATCAAAATTGAATTTTTTGTGAATTTTTAAAACTGACCCATTATACAGTGTATGAATTTACATGTACATGTAGATTAATCCAAGTTTTTTTATTCGTTTTTTTCTCCTTTTTTTTCAGGTCATCACAAACTCTTATCTTGGTGACTTCCTATCTCTTGAGCTAGTCAGTGGTGGATCTTTACTCCTTAAGTATGAAACAGGTGGCGGGCTCAGCCCTATGAAGACAGCTGTAATAGGACGTGATACAAATGATGGAGAGGTCCATCATGTCGCCATTAGCATAACAAGCAATGGCACTGCCATGTTACTTGATAACGGACTCAACTGTACGACTGGTCCCAGCTGTTACGCAGAAATACAAGCAACTCCTCCATCTCTCCCTCTCTTCTCTGGCCCATTGTACTTAGCTGGTGTTGAGATACAGAATAACACACAGTTTCATTTGGAAAGAACAACATCTCTTATCTGCTCATTTTATTCCATTCGTATCAATCATAGCCCCATTGAATACCAGTCAGTAATGAAGAGTTCATTCATAGATTTAGGTTCTACAAGAACTGGTGGTAGTCTGTGTACAACTGATATTTGCAATAATAACCAGCAGTGCATTGATTTATGGGTCGGCACTACTTGTCAATGTGCTTTGGGATATTCTGGTGATTTCTGCGAGAGATTAAGTACTGTGCATTTAATAGAGAGTTCAGGACTTCAATTTCATGGTATTACTGATAATATCATTGGATTTGAATTTACTGTACAGACTGACTTTGGATTTCTACTAAGCATTAACCAAGTAAGAGAGAAAGAGAGAAATAAGAAATATTGAGCCTAATTTAAATAGACATTTATTACCATTATCATCATGTCATTTACTATTATCATTATTATTATTATTTATTAGTATTATTATTATTATTATTATTATTATTATTATTATTATTATTATTATTATTATTATTATTTATTATTATTTATTTATAGGTTAACAGTACTGATAGTGTCATGGTAACTTTAGACGGTCTCTATCTCACTTTACATTTCATCAAAGAAGACAGTATAATCCTCAGCTCTCATACAGTCCAGCCATTAAACGATGGGAACTGGTTCAGAGTAACCATAAACCTACAGAATAACTTCACTGAGCTCTTAGTCCAAGGAAATGGAAGTATATGTTACAGCTTTGGCTGCACTATAACTGCTAACCATCCACCACTCTTCTCTCTCTCTCCTCCTCTCTCTCTAACGTTTGGTAACGCCCCAGCTGTTTTAAATTCAACCAAAGCCCTCTTGAACCAATTCCTATTCACAAACGGAGTGAATGGCTGTCTAAGAGATGTAAGATTTAATGGTAGAGCTCAGGATATTCAGAGTGGTCTCCTGGGCTCATTCCCAGCTCAGCCTGGGTGTCCACGTGAAGAGTATTGCATTCCTAGTCCTTGTGGTAATGATGGACTCTGTGTTGCAAGTTGGAATGGATACTCTTGTCAATGTGGAGTAGATTATGAGGGACATAACTGTACTGAAGGTATGTAACCCTTTGAAATAATAAAACTTTAAAAATCAAAAATATTTAATAATAGTAATAATAGCAGTGTTTTAATTTTAAACTTATTAGCTTTGATACTTTTGCTGTTTTATTATTATTAATAATATTATTATAATTCGCTTTTGCTTATTAATATTATCAAGAGTACTCTTGATATTATTATTATAATAAATGTTTTTTTTCGATAGGTGCAGCCTCAACAGTTACTGGAGACAGCAGTTACATTGCTATTAATGTTAATTCTCAATTACTAGTCATTGGAGATGAAGGATCTCTTGATGTACGTACTGCTGATAGAGACGGGATCCTGTTTGTAGCAGTGTGGCCATCAGCAGTTTTGTATAGGGACTTTGTTTCCATTGAAATGATAAATGGAAGTCTTCACATGAGAGCATCAATAGGAGGAAGTAAGATGTTAAACTAATGTAGCCATTTTGGTTGATATAAAGTAGTACTTTAGTACAGGGACTTTTACTCGATTTTGGAGCAACTTTAAAAATTCATAAAAAATCTAATTCTGATCGGAATCAGCCCAAACTTTCTACACAACATAAGTACATGTATATGTATCAGAAAACATTATAAAAGTAGAGATTTTTTTTTCCTTTTCAATTTTGGCAAAATTTGGCTCAGGACCGTGTACTGTAGTACAGGGACTTTTACTCGATTTTGAAGCAACTTTAAAAATTCATAAAAAATCTAATTTTGATTGGAATCAGCTCAAACTTTCTACGCAACATAAGTACATGTATATGTATCAGAAAACATTATAAAATTGGAGAATTCTCACTTTTCATTTTTTGCGAAATTTGGCTCAGGACCGTGTACTATAGTACAGGTACTTTTACTCGATTTTGGAGCAACTTTAAAAATTCATAAAAAATCCAATTTTGATTAGAATCAGCTCAAAATTTTTACGCAACATAAGTACATATATATCCATCAGAAAACATTATAAAAGTAGAGATTTTTTCTTTTTATTTCTTGCAAAATTTGGCTCAGGACTGTGTACTATAATAGTACAGGGACTTTACTCAATTTTGAAGCAACTTTAAAAATTCATAAAAAATCTAATTTTGATCAAAATCAGCTCAAACTTTCTACACAACATAAGTACATGTATATGCATCAGAAAATATTATAAAATTGAGAATTCTCACTTTTCATTTTTTGCGAAATTTGGCTCAGGACCGTGTACTATAGTACAGGGACTTTTTCTCAATTTTGAAGCAGCTTTAAAAATTCATAAAAAATATAATTTTGATCGGAATCAGCTCAAATTTTCTATGCAACATAAGTACATGTATGTGTATCAGAAAATATTATAAAATTGAGAATTCTCTCCTAGTCATTTTTGGTGAAATTTGGCCCGTGACCCTGTACTATAGTACAGGGACTTTGGCCTGATTAACTTTAATATTTACTAAATTCAATATAATTAGAACCAGCTCCAAATTTCTGCATAACATACATGTTCATTGTACATATTATGTATGTACCTTATTTTAAAATAGACTTTATACATCAGTTATTATTTCTATTATTCTTTTACAGATCATACCTCCCTCTCCCATCCAAGCCTTATCTCTGACAGCAGATCACATATGATCAAATGGTCAATATCATCTCACAATACGACCCACACTAGCATCAGCATTGATGCTAACAACCATCTCATCTCTTCACTCTTCTCTCAGTCCTACTCCAGACCTCAATCCGATGCTATTAATATTAATTTAGGAGGTGTGGCTGACCCCACCTCTCTTCCTGATAGTGTTTCGCTCAGTAAAGACTACATAAGGGCCTGCATTGATTCATTAATCCTCTCTGATGATCATATATCATTATATAACAATACACAGGCTTTATCTCTTACAAGAATCAACGTAACTAGTGGGTGTGGTTTAACAAGCCTATGCTCCGCCCTTCCATGTTCCCCCAATGCTACATGCATGGACGGGACCTTTGACAGCTTTACATGTACATGTCAAGCTGGTTTTACCGGTCAGACGTGTCACGATGACATCAATGAGTGTCTTCCTGAACCTTGTGGGAATGGAGGCACATGCATCAATGAGATAGCATCCTTTACATGTATCTGTCTACTTCCTTACAATGGAACATACTGTGAAACACGATTGAATCCCTGCCAGCCTAACCAATGCATCAATGGATCCTGTATTGATCACAATAACAATACATATAGCTGTGCCTGTCAGTCCGGTTTTACTGGTTCCAATTGCGAGCATGAAATCGACGAGTGTCTTTCCAGCCCATGCTACAACAATGGCACCTGCATTGATGTCATATCTGATTTTATCTGTACCTGCGTACCAGGGTTCACCGGTCACCAGTGTCTCACCAATGTCAATGACTGTATGCCTAATTCTTGTTACAATGGTGGGACTTGTAACGATGGCGTTAACTTCTTCTCTTGTAGCTGTCCTGAAGGTTTTGATGGCGATCAATGTGAGGTAGACATTGATGTGTGTAACAAGAGCAGCTGCTCTAATAATGGAACTTGTCTTGAAGGATATGGGCCATCCTTTACTTGTCTTTGTCAAACAGGTTTTACTGGTCAGCTCTGTGAGAGTGAGGTACCTCCTTGTGATCTGATGCCGTGTGAACACAATGGTAATTGTACTAACCTGATGCTAGCTGGTAGTGGATCTGGTCTGATGTCACTCAACTCTTATCAATGTGATTGTACTGATGGTTATAAAGGAGTCAATTGTGAGCTTGTTGATCAGTGCTTTCCCAATCCTTGTAATAATTCCGGCTCTTGTTTACCGGTTGATGATACCTATCGCTGCGTGTGTCCTCAGACGTACACTGGTGAACGGTGTGAGACCGCGGTCGACCCATGTACCCTCTTGGATGATGACTATTGTAACAACGGTACATGTATATCCCTGGGGCTTGGTTTAAGCGTTAGTTGTGAATGTACAGCAGGGTTCACAGGAACTAACTGTGAATCTGACATAAATGAATGTTTATCTAATCCTTGTCATCATGACTCCACCTGTGAAGATCTAATAAATGGATTCGTATGTCACTGTCCAGCTGGTTTCACCGGAGTCCTCTGTAATACTAATATAGATGATTGTGGGTCTAATCCTTGCTATGGAGAGTCCACATGTGAAGATACTATTAATGGATTTATTTGTCATTGTCCGGCTGGTTTCACGGGCCCCTTATGCAGTAACCCTATCAGTTATTGCCAGTTGATTCCTTGTCTTAATAACGGGACCTGTATTAATGAGGAATTTATAGGCTCGGGATTTGGGTCTGGTAATATTGGTGTCAGGGGCTCCTGTGTATGCCCCCCGGGGTTCACTGGTCCTCTATGTGAGATAGAATCACCTTGCTATACCAATCCATGCAGAAATGGTGGCTCTTGTTTCGAAGAAAGTGATAACTATACTTGCAGCTGTCCTCCATTATATACTGGGACGGAATGCCAAGACGAGATTAATCCTTGTCTTAATATAGACTGTACTAATGGTTCTTGTCTGCTCATGAATGGTGTACCAGTATGCGTGTGTGACCATGGCTACACTGGACAATACTGTCAGACTAATATCGATGACTGCTCCTCTTCTCCTTGTCATAGTGATGCTACATGTATAGATGGGGTAGGCCAATTCTCCTGCGAATGCTCTCCTGGTTACATTGGTGACACGTGTGAACAGATAGACTTCTGCTACCCTAATCCATGTATCAATAAGGGTATATGTAGTTTAGGCAATGATTCATTCACATGTACGTGTACTGGTAATTACACTGGCCTGCTCTGTGAGACTCTTATCGACTACTGTAATAATTCTAATCTCCTCTCTTGTAAAAATGATGGAGTGTGTCTTAACACACCTGATGGGCCTATGTGCAACTGCAGTGAAGGATTGGCTGGTAGAGATTGTTCGGTAGACATTCTGAACAGCTGCTCTTCAAATCCTTGTGGTCTGAATGGTCTGTGTATGGATCTACCTATTGATTATAAGTGTTATTGTCTACCGGATTACACTGGTGATAACTGTGAGAGTGTCATCGATGACTGTCTTTACAGTAATTGTACCAACAACTCAACCTGTGTGGATGGGATTGGTAATTACACTTGTGAGTGTTCTATTGATTTTGATGGCCAATATTGTGAAGAGATTGTCGATCATTGCGATGAAGTTGAGTGTCTAAATGGTGGTACTTGTCAATCAGTAGCAGGTGGATATTACTATTGTCTATGTAATGAGTTTTATAATGGAACTAACTGTGAGAATAGGATTGATCCCTGTCTATCTCTTCCTTGTAAAAATGGAGCCACTTGTCACGTAAATGAGGACAATTCGTACCAGTGTTCCTGTCCATTAGATTACACTGGTACAAACTGTGAGACATTGGTTGATTGTAGCCACGTTGGTTGTCTCAATAACGGTACCTGTAACACGTCTCTGTCTCCACCCACCTGTCAGTGTATCCAAGGCTACAACGGCTCTGCTTGTGAGCATAACATTGATGACTGTCAGCCTGATGATGTATGTAAGTATGGTAACTGCACTGATGGCGTGAATGATTTTACATGCGTCTGTGATCCTGACTACACTGGTCAATATTGTGACACACCAGTACACGGTTGTATAGAGTCTCCCTGCATTAATAACTCCACCTGTCTACCATCAGAATCTAACTTTACCTGCGTATGTCAACTGGGGTACACTGGACAATTTTGTGAGATGATGGTCGACCCATGTGACTCTCAACCCTGCACTAACAATGGTACCTGTGTCTCTAATGGTAGCTTGGCCTTTACCTGTGACTGCTCCGATGGCTATTATGGAGAATTGTGTGAATTTGAGGATTATTGCTTCGATAATAATTTATGCTCTAATGGTGGAACTTGTTATAATAATCAAACAAGAATGAGTCCAGGTTGTATGTGTCCTCCTGGTCTAACTGGAGACTATTGTACAGATCCTGTTAATGATCCGTGTCTCTCTGGCCCTTGTGGTAATGGGACATGCTCTCTCGTTGATCTCCATGGTAACTACTCCTGCGACTGTTCCCATGGTTATTATGGTGGTAACTGTCAGCTAATGGATGAGTGTGCCCTGTTTGTCAACGATGAATTGTGTTATAATAATGGATCCTGTGTTGATACCAATGATGGGTATTATTGTGATTGTTCTCTTGGATTCACTGGGTCTTCATGTGAAACTGACATTGATGAGTGCTCTGATGATCCTTGCAATAATGGAGCAACGTGTTTTGAGAGTTCTACAGACTCTTCTCTCTCCCCTGGAGACTTTCTCTGCTTATGCCCACCATATTATACTGGTCTAACTTGCAATACTTCTTTATCTCCCTGCCTCTCTTTGCCATGTCACAATAATGGTACATGCACTGACAACAGTGATGGATATCAATGCACTTGTCTCCTAAACTACACTGGAGAGAACTGTGACATAGAGCAGGATCCATGTGACCTCTTACTGTGTCAAAATAATGCTACATGCATCAGCAATGATGATACTTACAGCTGCTCGTGCTCTTTTGGTTACACTGGGTATCATTGTAATGAAATCATTGATGTTTGTGATCCTGATCCGTGTCTTAACGGAGGATTCTGTGTTGATAGTAATACGTCATTATCTGAGATATTAGCCTCAGGAGTAGTCACCATACCGCCAGATCAAGATGAGCAGTATCTTAGTAATTATATCGGGGCACGTCTTCCACCTTTTGGTGAGTTCTTATGTCTCTGTCAGCTCAATTACAGTGGTGATGCCTGTCAAGTGTATGAGCCTAACAATACATTCGCTTGTGAAGTTAATCCGTGTCAGAATAATGCCACCTGCCAATACTTCAATGAGACCACAATATGTCTGTGTCCTCCGCTAAAAATGGGCAACTACTGTCAATTTGATTTCATCGTAGACCCTCCTTGTCCCTGCTTGAATAATGGCACATGTAACGAGGGCTTTGAGAATGATCCTTTGATCGTTTGTAACTGCCTTGAAGGATACACTGGCCAATATTGTGAGACTGTCATAGGCTCTACTTGTAATAACAGTCTCTGTCAAAATGGCGGGACATGCTCTGGAAATGAGACTGATTTCACCTGTCAGTGTTTGGCTCAGTTTACCGGTCAATATTGCGAGCTGTATATTGATCCTTGTGATCCTGACGAATGTCAGAATAATTCCACCTGTATCGACACATTCGGCTCCTTTTATTGCGACTGCCCTCCGCTTTATACTGGAGAATATTGCGAAGAGTTTATCGATGCATGTCAACCTAACCCTTGTCTTAATGATGGGAACTGTACAGGAGATGGTAATGGATATACCTGTATGTGTCCAATAGGCTATAGTGGAATGAACTGTAGTAATAGCCATGTATGTATCAGCTCTTCTCCTTGTCTAAATGGAGCCACTTGTCTCATACAAGATGAAACGTACAGCTGCTTGTGTCCTCCTTCATTCACTGGTAGGAACTGCAGTGTTAATATAACTGAGGTCTGTCAGAACTCTCCCTGTCAAAATGGCGGGTCTTGTATCGCAGGTGAGGTTGGATACAGCTGCATGTGTAGCCCTGGTTATACAGGAGAGAATTGTGAAGAGGAGCTCACAGACCCGTGTATATTCGAGCCTTGCTTTAATGAAGGAACATGCTCCAGTAACAATGACAGTAATACTTATACCTGCACTTGTCCTAATGGAGTAACTGGTGATGACTGTGAGACTGATATTAATGAGTGCTCTCCTGATCCTTGTCTTAACGGCGGATATTGTGTTGAGAGTGGTACTAATGTGACTGATATTGTAGGAGGAGCTGAAGCTCTACTGCCTCCTTTCGGTGAATACTCTTGTAACTGTCTTCCGGAATATTCCGGCATGAACTGCTCCTTCTCCATTGCTTGTTATTCTGCTCCCTGCATGAATGGAGCAACTTGTCTCTCTGGCGTAGGAGGACAGCCTGTTTGTGTCTGTTTAAAAGGATTCACTGGCTCCTTCTGTGAAGAAGACATCAACGAATGCGACACCATAACCTGCTCCAATAATGGAACCTGCATTGAAAGCGGTACCAACATAACACAATTATTTTCAGAATTATCTCTAGAAAATTACAATATTAATGACATAGGAGCCTATCCTTTACCCGGAGACTTTACGTGCCTATGTCCTACTGGTTTTGCTGGTGTACAGTGTGAGTATGATGATCTATGTCTCTCTAGTCCATGTCAGAATAACGCTAGTTGTTCTGTGGTTAGTAGCATTGAGTTCTCTTGCTCGTGTAGCCCTGGTTATACTGGTGACCTCTGTCAGACTGATATAGATGAATGCAGTGAATTGAATCTTTGTTTGAATGAAGGAGTATGCATAGAGAGCAGTGATACATTAGAAGGACTAATAAGTGAAGGATTGTTACCAGCTGGGTATAATTCAACGCTACCATTTGTACCTCCTGGTGAATATGCTTGCCTATGTACTCCCTCTTATGCCGGTGTTAATTGTGAGATATTAATAAGCTGTGACCCTAATCCTTGCCATAATAATGACACCTGCTTTACCGATGGACTCACTGGCGTGATCTGCTTATGTTCATTAGGTTATACAGGTCAATTGTGTGAAACGGACATCAACGAATGCTCCTCCTCTCCTTGTCAGAATAACGGCTCTTGCTACGAGAGTAGCTCTGCCCTTTTACCATTTGAAAACTACACTCTACCCGCCCCTGGACAGTTTGTCTGTTTCTGCTCTGAGGGGTACTTGGGTCCATTATGTGAGACGATGGAGCCGTGCTACATTAACCAATGTCTCAACGGTGGTACATGTATACCCAATATTATTAATAATAATTTCACTTGTTCTTGTTCCGATCTTTATGATGGACGATTGTGTGAATTAAATGCAACCATGGCCCCCTGTACCATGTTCCCATGTCAAAACGGTGGTACCTGCATAGACTATGATTCACCGTTATCTCTTGTTATATTCCACAATGTAACCAATGCACTAGAGCAGGAGGAGTTTGTGTGTATATGTCCAATGGAGTATACAGGAATGACTTGTGATAGTCCAGTTAGTCCATGCTCTCCCTCACCATGTCTTAATGATGCTCAGTGTAGTATAGTTGATGATGAAGAAGGAACTTATAACTGTACTTGTCTACCTGGTTATACTGGGACTAATTGTGAGGTTGATATTGATGAATGTGCTGAATCTCCTTGTGTTAATAATGGCACATGTACCGACCTCATAAATGACTATAGCTGTGAGTGTCCTTATCTCTTTGCTGGTGATGATTGTGAAACTGATGTGCTTGCTTCTCCATGTCCACAACTTGGTTTTGATCTATGCCTCAACGACGGTTACTGTTACATATTGAACTCTAATCAGCTACGTTGCTATTGCTTGACTGGTTTTGACGGGGTCAATTGTGAAATTGATATCAATGAGTGTGATCCTGATCCTTGTCTTTATGGCTCCACTTGTCTTGAGAGTGGGAGCAACTCATCACTAGCCACGCCTCCTCCTGGTGAATTCCGCTGTGCCTGTACTCCAGAGTTTACCGGCGAGCTGTGTCAAACTCCATTCAACCCGTGTATACTTGATCCATGTGAAAATAATGGGACTTGTGTCCAAGATGGTTTCAATTTTACTTGC
>NW_003546355.1:1203-4080 GCF_000090795.2 Amphimedon queenslandica | reverse complement strand
CGGCTCCCAATGCAATGAGGACATCAACGAGTGTCTCTCCCTCCCCCTCCCCTGCACTGGTACTGGTAACTGTACTAATACTATCGGTAACTACACCTGCTCCTGTTATCCTGGCTTTACAGGCACTAGATGTGAAAGTGATCTCAACGAGTGTGATACTACAGTGCCTATATGTAACACTGGTACTTGTATGAATATTCATGGTAGCTACTCTTGTATGTGTTCACCAGGTACTACAGGGGATCACTGTCAAACTGATATTGATGAATGCGCTGAGACTAATACGACTATTTGTAATAATGGAACGTGTCAGAATGAGTTTGGTGGTTACACCTGTAATTGTTTCAGAGGTTATACTGGAGTGGATTGTCTCATTGTGGAGCCTATTGATGATGATGAAGACACTTCTCGTCTTTCTATTATAATATTAGCTGTTGTTGTTTTTGTGTTGTTGTTGTTTCTTGTTGTTGTTGTTGTTGTCGTTGGTCTGAGGATTGTAAGGAGGAAGAGTAGGAGAAAAGGGTTTTATTCACCAGCTGCTGTAGAGAGGGAGTCTGAAGGAACAGGTGGCCAACGTACTGATAGAGAAAGACTATTATAACTTACATTATTTATTAATAATTATTTTGTCATTTTCTTCTTAATACAGCATTATTGTCACTTATAATTTATTTTTATTTGAAAAACTTTCTAAAATTTACATAATTTGCTGCCATTGGGTGCAAGAGCTCGTTTTAGTTCAAGTTAACAACTCAATATCAAATAAACAACACAGTTGCAAAATATTGAATGATATAAAGCTGTGTAAAATGACATAAAAACCAAAACAAAGCAGGCTCATGGTACCAGGGATGGGGCAAGCACTTGAGTGCTTGTGCTTAAAAGTACTCTAAGCACATTTTTACAAGTGTTTGCAATGCTTTCAAGTACTTAATCTCATTAAAGCACACATGCTTGTGCTCGTGCTTCAGCACTTGGCTTTGATAGTGCTTATAAGCACATTTTAAAGCATTAAGTACTATTTTGAGTTAGTAGCACCATGAGTACATAAAGTCTCAATTATTCTAGTCTAACATGTGACTGTAAAATAAAGCAAGTGTAGTTAGTTAGCATCAGCACCCATAAACAGGTTGTTTGGTTTAGCATAAAAGATATTTAGACGAGGAATCAATTTGTTCATTAGTATAACTTCATATACAGTTCTACCATAGAAATGCTTGAAGTAATGCTTTAAGCCCTTTTCAAAGTGCTTGCGCTTGTGCTTAAGCATTTAGGTCAGTGCTTGACCCCAACCCTGGCTCATACATATTCCGGCACTATCTATGTGTGTGTTCATATTTGAATGTAGTCCATGCACTGCATGGATCTCCTGATAATAGTAGCCTATAGTATCATGATTCATAACTAATTCCAATAACAACATTAACAATAAACATAGTTTGAAACTAACAGTAACTATTCAAATAACAATGTTACATGGTTTGATACTATCAGTGATATTCTAATTATAGAGATAAGGAATTTAGTACATGATGACAGCTCAGCTTTTACGACTCAGCTAATTTTACAAATAAGTCAGAAAGTATGAGCAAAATAATAATGAAAATGCTATAATTATACAACAAAAGTAAACATAAATATAATGAACTAACTACGGGCAATTATCTAATTTACAATGTCTACTTCTAATGTTAGTAGCAATACGACACTTTCCTTCTTTATCCAGTGCTGTAGCTAATGATGACCAACTAGGACCTCCTTTCTCTCTCACTTTATCTTGTCCTCTTAACCAGGCAGACATACACTGTCTGAAGCACTTCTTAGAGTCTCCATTATTATCTTCATTGATGTCTTCTAGTGTAGGCTGATAGAGTCCTAGCTGAAGACCAAGATCATGCCATATATGGCAAGGTAAATGATTGAGTCTTGTTAGCTCTTCAATGACAATATCAAGATCTTTAATATCTATAAAAATAATAATAAATTGTCTGTGCACTGCATATGTACAGCAGTAATCCCATGCACTACTTGACAATTTTGATAATTGTGCACCTACACAACATACCAAGTTTTATTGTTGTAGTTTCATTGGGGTATGAATCACATCCTCCTAATAGTGACAGGTTACTAATATCTGATAATGATTCATCAGGTAGGATCTCCTTCAATCTTGTACTTGTTCCATCATCATGTACTAAAAACTCTTCTTTCTTGACAATAGCAGACATCACAGCTTTTACACTATACACTGTCCTTTCTCTTGGTGTATTCACAGGATAGGCTAGTTCTTTAGGATCAATAACTAACTCTTTTACTTCTAGACTGGGACAGGATTCTTTTTTAACACTCATTACCTCTCCTATCACATTTCTTCCTACAGACATTATAATGCCTTCTTTAAAGGACATCATTACTAGTACACACTGGCTCTCATCCACAATCTCTACCAGTGATCCTACACCATGACTATTAGACCAATAAAGTCCATTCTCCCAAAATGTACAACATCGATTTAACTTTTCATCTTCTTGAGGTCGAGCCATTTTGTAAGCAAGACGTAATGAGAGGACATGAAAGTATCGAGGAGGAAAGAAATGATGTTTACTAGTACACTGTAGACACCAACCAAACTGGTAAACTTGACTAGTCATCTCATCAGGTCTATCAGTAGACAAAAGACATGGAAAGAACAACAATCTTTCTCCTCTTCTTTCTCTCCCTCCCTCCTTCTCCTCTTCCACTGCTAACTGATAGAGGTTTGTTATTTGTAAAAACGATGGATTAATTTCTTGACAGAGTTCCATGTTCTTTAGGAAACAGATCAACATGTCAGGATTATATTTAGGAAATAGTTTAGCTAGACCAGACACTCTAACA
>NW_003546355.1:0-890 GCF_000090795.2 Amphimedon queenslandica | reverse complement strand
CTTCTCCAATATATTCACTACTATCAGGAACACACCACCAGAACCTTGTAACAGATTCTCAATGACAGCACTGTGACTGGAGTAGTATTCGGAATGACCAGCAAAATCATGAAGAATGATGTTACCCAGTGTCCTGTGTTGTAGTTTATAAGGAATGATGCCAGCAGTACAGGGCACTACCCCTCCAACATTTCTAAAGGAACCAAGAAGAGTAAAACTAGCTGTGTCATTGATGACATGACTAAGAGTACTTTTACCAGCTCCAGGATTACCCACAAGGAGGACGTTAACATAAGAATCAATTGGATGAGATGATTTTATACCACCAAACTTCTTCAAGACAGAAAGAGTATTAGTGTTACCAAACTCCTTAGCATGTTTAAACGGTGTTTCCCCATTACAGTCTTTAGCCAATGGATCACATTTACCAGTTGATAGTAAATATTCAACAGCTGCAGAACTCTCACAACCACCAGCAGCCCAGTGAAGAGGTGTCCACCCCCTCCTGTCAACAGCCATTGGATCACAGTGACACTCATCAATGAGATATCTCATCACGTCAACAGAATTATATTGTGCAGCATAATGAAGACAAGTGCGACCTCCATAATCTCTTTCGTGTGGGTTACAGTGATATTTAGTGATGAGATCTTTTGTAACATCTAACCAGCCATTCCTTGAAGACAAATGAAGTAAGCTAGTATTATTCCATAACCATCTTCTTTTAATTTCATTCGGTTCCTTCACTAATGGTAGTAAGTGAACAGCTTCTTTATGATAGCTATTCAAAAACGCAGTCCAACACTCGTACTCGTACTCTAACGGCATCTTGTGATCAGTTAATGGACCTTATTCAATGAAATTTTTCTAATTAACGCGCACCTGAGTTG
>NW_003546354.1:242181-244616 GCF_000090795.2 Amphimedon queenslandica | reverse complement strand
AAGTGAACTTCAGAAATTGTTTGTGGTCTGGATAGATAGGAACTGTTAGATAGGCGTCTTTCAAATCGAGTTTGACCATGAAATGAGAATGCCTACTTATGGGAATTAAATCTAATTATGTAGTTACAAAATTTAATTAAAATAAATGCATGCAGTGTTGATCACACTCACACAAAAAATAAGTGCAAGGAGGTGAAGTACAATTTTTAATGCTAAATTTGTCCCAAAAATTAGAATGCCTATAGGCATTTTAAATTATGCAAACAGCAATCATCAATGGGAATTTCAAACTATACTGCAGTATACAATGTACATGTATAGTTTAAAATTAGAAAAATACATCAAACAAAAAATACCATAAAATAGACAGCAAAAATTTCACCTTTGAAAAATTTTGGATACCCCGTTTCCAATCCCTCTGTACTCTATTATCTATGGTAAAAAAGCATGCTTTTTCTCATTTTTCTTCAAAATAATTTGCTAGCTTGCTGATCTCAAATAGGCTGGAAAGAATAGAAACATTTCCTTTTCGTAATCTAAGATATCTTGCTCAGCTGTGAGTAATAATTGATAAAATCATAAAACAACTATCTCATAATATATTACTTATAATGCAGGGCTTTGTATAAAAAGTTAAAAACAAAATCAGTTTCATTGCCGAGGGATCACTTGAAAATACTAACAGGATCTATTACTTGTAAGCGTATTCATTTCTAAATATTTGTCTTTATTTCTTCTTTCTCTCTTCTTTTTCCTTTCTAACTTAGCCTATTATATTATTATTATTATTGTTGTTGTTATTGTTGTTGTTGTTGTTTATTATTGTATTTAGATACTGTAGTAATTTTAGTGGCTTTATTGTTTTCCATGCTATAGGCAATGGAATGATTTTCGGACAAATATAACACAAGACAATATGATAGTGTGTGGTTGTTCTGCCCTTTGGCTTCAAGAATACTTGAGATCCAATCGTCCTTACTATGAGACTGTCCTATGTGGCTATCCTATTGAGGTCAGAGGTCAAAGACTAAGGAGTGTGGACATAACTAATTGCAGTAAGCACTTGATGAAAAATAAAATACCATAATATATACCAGCTTACTTTTGCGGTAAAATTTTTTGCAAATTTTGCATTTTTAAGATTTTTCAGAATTACTTTTTGCAAATAGCTTTCAAACTGCACCACATGTCAATGGAAATACAGAATTTTGTGTTTGAAAATTTGCATGACTGAGCAAGAAACCGTAAAATTCACAAAAATATTTCACCGCAAAAATAAACCAGTATAATGGTAAGCATGGTATAATATATAGTAAAGTGTTAATATGCATTTTTACTTAGTATTGTTGCTTTTTAGCAAAAGGATTAAAGGTATCAGTGACTCCATCATCAGAGGTTAATTATGTGCAGAGTGGTGCCTGTCTTGAGCTGCAGTGTAAAGCAAATCAAAATGTTGATGTAACGTGGAAAAGAATTGTTAAAGGATCTGAACAGTGAGATATACACACACTAAACCTACAACACTGACTGTAATAGAAAGTAGAGTTTTTGTTAGGATTTTGTTAAAGGAAATCACCTTTGGCCCCGTTTTTGAGTAACTTTAAAATTTCATGAAAAATCCAATTTTGATCGGAATCAGCTCAAACGTTCTACACAACATAAGTACATGTATATACATCAGAAAATGTAATAAAAATGGAAAATTCTTAACTTGTCATTTTTGCCAAAATTTGGCCAACAACCCTGTACTATAGTACAGGGACTTTGGCCCCGTTTTTGATTAACTTTAAAATTTCATAAAAAATCTAATTTTGATCGGGATCAGCTCAAACTTTCTACACAACATAAGTACATGTATATACATCAGAAAATGTAATAAAATGGAGATTTCTCAACTTGTAATTTTTGATGAAATTTGGTTAACGACCCTGTACTATAGTACAGGGACTTTTAGCCCATTTTTGAGTAACTTTAAAATTTCGTAAAAAATCCAATTTTGATCAGAATCAGCTCAAACTTTCTACACAACATAAGTACATGTATATAAATCAGAAAATGTAATAAAAATGAAGATTTCTCAACTTGTCATTTTTGACTAAATTTGACCAACGACCCTGTACTATTATAGTACAGGGACTTTGGCCCCGTTTTTGAGTAACTTTAAAATTTCATAAAAAATCTAATTTTGATCGGAATCAGCTCAAACTTTCTACACAACATAAGTACATGTATATGCATCAGAAAATGTAATAAAATGGAGATTTCTCAACTTGTAATTTTTGACGAAATTTGGTTAACGACCCTGTACTATAGTACAGGGACTTTAACCCCATTTTTGAGTAACTTTAAAATTTTGTAAAAAATCTAATTTTGATCGGAATCAGCTCAAACTTTCTACACAACATAAGTACATGTATATAAATCAGAAAATGTAA
>NW_003546354.1:238217-240857 GCF_000090795.2 Amphimedon queenslandica | reverse complement strand
GCTCTTGGGCCCAACTTTGAAGCAAATTAGTTTACTATTGCAGTACATGCAGACTCTTGAGTTCTTGTGTGTAGTATATTAATATACTCAATAGGGCACTGGAGGAGGATCACTCTTCATTTTGTACTAATAAAAGTGTTGATAATTGTGGCAACACTGACACTGAAGGACTGCTAGTATTAAAGGACATTGCAGCTGCTGATCAAGGAATATACGTGTGCACAGCTACACTGGAAAATGTCACTAGCTCTGTAATTCGACAAATTCAAATTGGAGGTGATTATTAAAATATTTTTAATTATAATTAATAATTATAATCAGAACCTCCTGTGATTGAGAAGAGTCCTATTAGTGTGGTTGCTCGTGATCCTCCATCTTATGTTATTTTTGAAGCAGCAGCAAGAGGGAACCCACCACCAGTACTGAAATGGTATCACAACTCAAATGAAATTGACTTCAAAAATACCACAAAGTAAATCAAAATTGATATAAATACACTAATCTAATATTACATTGATTGTACTAATACAATAAATACTTGGATTAAATTCTTTATTATTATTGTTAGCATTATGTTTTGTTTCCATAGTATTTCCATAATATTAAATATTAAAAAAAAATTTCTAGGATGTATTTGACCAGTACTGGGTCATTGATTATATTGGGTCCTCAGTTTGAGGATAATGGTCAATATAAAGTAGTGGCAGACAATGGAGCTGGCTCAGTAGAAGCAGCTGCCAGTCTTACAATATACTTCAGTAAGTGCTACTACTACTGTAGAGAGTAGTGGATGCTGTGTAGCAATAGAGACAGTGTACACAATAGGGGGCAAACCTGAGCAAAGCATTTTGCAGTGACAAACTATTACATTATGCACATCTACATGTAGCTTTAAATACTGAAAGTGCTCATAGCTCAAAAATTTTAGCCCAGAAGCAGCTCAAGCTCAAACATTCTACGTAGCACAATAGTAATATGCTTTATAATTGATATTGTGCTAATTACAGGGTCAGCCTGCAATAGAGGGTCTGGTTGCTCTAATGATGGACAGTGTCTCCCAGTACATTACTGCAGGTGTCCTGATGGATATTCTGGTGATGGATGTGAGGAAAGTCAGGAAAGTATGTTATTTATAATTTAAATAAATTTATTTTAATTTTTTTAACAGCACCTTCTTCTACAACCCCTACTACACCTCTTCCTAGTTCCGGTGATTATTATTATTCTGGTGATTATTACTATTCTGGTGACTATTACTATTCTGGTGATAATGAGAATGATTATAAAAGAAAGAAAAGAGGTAATCCATTCACATTATGTATCAACAGTAATGCACATCTAGTTAGTATAGCTGCGGCAATAATAGCTTCAATCATTATTATTATTGTTTCCATAGGTGTTGCTTATTCGCAGTATGATTATGATTTTATTGACACATCAGTATCATCGAGTCGTAAGAAAACTTTGGGCAAACAACGAAGAAACAAGAATAAATTTAAAAAGACTTAGAAACTTGATAAAGCAAAATTTGCAATAAAAATAAAGGACAATATGACTTCAGCATACTAGATACATTGTTTGATTTAATTTTTATTTAAAAAATAATTCATTTCTAAAACTACAGAAGCATGCTAATTTTATATAAACTGTTAGACAAAATATCTAGGTAAAAGTTTGAAGTTTTAGTCAATATTTAAGTAACTCTTGTACAGCACAAAAATAAAATTTTCAGGGAGAGGTAATAGGTACATGTAGTTTTAGCTTATCAGCAGTATGGTTCAGTTGCATTTCGTGCAATATTTTAATCAAAGAGTGCCTGGGACTGCCTTGCTTGGTCTCCCACTTCATCAGTGCTTCCATTAACTGGCGATCCTCTTGATAGCTTTTTGTAGTCTTGTGTATATCTACATTAAGCTTCTTTCTTAGCATAGATATCATGTTTTTCTCTGCTACATCTTGCACGACTTGTGAAAGGTCTGAAAATGTGAGATGATGATCTTCCTCTTTTCTTAACTTATTGCACTGCAACAAAAATATATAAATATGATAATTAATATGATAAAACTGTAAAATACATGAATGCAATACTTAGTCCTATTATAGTAATGTATAAATTTACCATTTTTGCTGCTGAAATCCAGCAATTACGGCAGAAAAAAGTGTCATGACTAGTGCGGCGTTTACAAGCCTGGCATAAATCAGAATCATCATTGAAATAGACATAATGACTGGCATCATTGACAGCAGAGCATGGAATACCAATGAAATACTTCAAGTATCAAATCTGGCTGGCCATTCTATTGAGACTGTCGCAACAAGCTTCAATGATGCCTTTGCAAGCTTGCACACAATGATGCATACCAGTAGAGGCATCATTTATTCGAAATATGAGCTTCGTTTGGTTTGCTCCATACACCATTGTAATTTGAATTGGACGACCACTTGGAGTTTGATATCCAAACTGTGATGTGTCAAAACTTTCATTTCCAATGAGATGAAAATTTGGCTTTTTCAGTATCTCGTGACTGATACTTGCTTGAATGTTAGCAGGAAAATTAGCACCTTCAATTTTAAGAAAAGCATAGTCGTTGTTATGATCAGGTGGAGGAGATCTTTTATTAATTCTGGCAGAAGGTAAAT
>NW_003546354.1:229856-233411 GCF_000090795.2 Amphimedon queenslandica | reverse complement strand
ATCATAACTGTGGCATTTTGCACTTCTTCTCCATGCCACTGCTGCTGAGTGTAACCAACTGTAGCAAAATGAAGGAGATACGTAAGTCGTGACCTGTGCTGCATAACTAATACATCATCTTTTCTCTTCCCATAACAATCAGAAGGTAAGTCAGGTATTTCTTGAAGATTAGGTGCATCTCTATTTAGAGAAAAGAAAGCTAGACGAATGTGTCTGTGACAAGACAGTAACATAATTGATAAGAATTCGTAAAGAGCTTTATTGACACCAACATCAATTACGTTAATAAGAGAAACTCCATCTTGAATCAGGGACAGCTTGCCAGGCTCATCTTTAATATTCTCAAGTAAACTTTTGGTTTTCCTCATAAGCCATCGAACATGCCTATCCATGACAGATTTTGGTGCTTGATTAGTAACTTCAAATTCTATGTCTGCTACACATGGGGTTAGACGAATGAGCCTGCAAAGAATTGAATAAATTGCCCCATGACGATTGGTAGCAAATGACCAGGCATATTTATTGTGCTGTGAGCTGCCAAGGGCACATAAATCATATATTGACAGACAATTCTCGTCTCTCTTTCTGTTTAAATAATAATGAATCCCTAATTCTGCCCCATCTTTTAATTCTATTTTTTGTTTGAGAACCGATTCCAAAACTTTTGTCTTTCCACAGTTAGGCAAACCCATGACTGCTATAAGACTTGTTACAACTGGGACCGTTTCATGTAGAATGATATCCCAAAACTTTTCATGACAAATCTTCTCCTCTATAATAGTTTAAGAATTCAGTAGTGAAGTTACTATTTGGATAAACTTACTGTATGGTTTCACGACAAGATCAGCAGGTATATCATCACCTTTAACATCAAAATCACTTACTTCTTGATAATTGTAATCCAAATCGCCTGTAACAATTGCAGACCCACCTTCATCAGCAGTAGCACCAACGGCGACCGGCTCTGCCTTTGTTAGGTAATCCACATCCATGATCACCCTCTTAAGGCAGAACCTTCTCTTTCAGGCAGGGCAAATGAAACGCTCGGACAAAGTCAAAAAATTTCTGGAATGCGCCTGTTCTAAGTGTTATGTTCTTGTCAAAACCAAAACGACACAAAATTAAATTTTATGAGCCACGCCCAACAATGGAAAATAAAAAATATTATAGCAATATTTAAAATTTTAAATGCAGCTAAAAATAATGTAAAATAAGGCCAACTTTGAACTTTACTAACAACTATTTAGACTAATATGCTATACTAGTGTTTTTAAGTTTCTCAGCAATATCATCGCACCCATTCTCTTTTAATTTATCTATCAGAGCATGTCTAGTAGGCTTGTCTGTTCGTTTTTCCCACAATAGGAGCATCAACATCAGTTCCTTCTTTTTGCTATCCTCATCTCCTGGACTACTCAAGTCAGGGAAATCACTTTTATCAATGTTCAGTGCTTTTTTAAGAGCTTCAAAATCATATTTGCCTGTAATAATGCCAGAAATGTCTTGAAAGTTCAGTAGATCATCTAAAAAATAATCATAATATCAATGAGCTGTAACTGAGTTAACATTAGTCTTACTTTCACTCGTTCTTGCTCCACTGCCTTCACTTAGCAAGTCACACTACATGAAACAAAATACACAACAATAAAATACATACCGGTAACTGAGTAATGACACATAAATAATAATCTTATTGCAAATAAACTTGTTCCTTAGTATGTGCTATCATTATACCTGTTTTGCTGCTTTGCTCCAACATAATCTGAAATTATTCTCAGTTGAACAAGCATCACAGAGCTGAGGCTCCCGATCATTATAGAGAAAATGACATCCACCTTCAGGAGATGCACAGGGAACGGCAAAACTGTATTTGAGGTCACGTATTACATTGATTTTACTTTTGAGACATCTACAGGAACCAGTAATAACTTTTTTGCATGCTTCAACTGTTGCTGGAGACATGAGTATGTCATTGGAACTGTTCATTATTCTTAATCTTGTCTTGCTTCCTTTGTAGATCATCTCTATTTCAATAGGAGGACCACTCTCAGACTGAAATAGAAATCGTGAAACGTTGTTGTGTTCTGTAGCAATAAGAACAGCATCTTTATTTTTCATAATGGAATTGCTAATGCAAGCTTGTACATTGGCTGGGAAGTTGACACTCTCTATCTCAATGAAAGCATAATCATCTTCTTTTTCTGGTGGTGTGTATACTTCACGAATTCTTGCTAATGGTAAATAATAGTGTACTTCAGGCTGAAGCGGCTTCTGGTCAATGAGAACAGACTGACCACTTTTGATTTTAGAGGCCATTGCAATAGTGGTAAGCACCTCCATAAAATTTTCAGCACATATATCAGGATACTTGCAGAAAATTCCCTTCACGGATGATTCTGATATGATTCCATACTTTAGCAGATTGTGAGCATACGATTCTTCTGTCTGAGGATAATAAAGCTTGTTTAGGTACTGAGTGAACTCCAAAATATTGACAATGACAATATCTTTAATACTGTCATACTGAGGCATGTAGAGGATGCTGCCAAAGTCAGTGAATGCTTTTAAAAACTTTTCAACTTCGTCCTCTTTCATATCCAGCTTGTCTGCCATTTCTATGATATATTTCTTGGACAGGATAATTGCTTTTGTTTCAGTACTATCAGTGACACGACAAGACTCCTCAAAAATATCCATCGAAGGGGGAGCTGTATTGTGAGCTGCTCATATTTGTTCTTAATTATATCTTCCATCCTCTGCCCAAATTCTTTTGTAATGGATTTCTCGTCATCGATATCAATTAATATCCAATTCTTTAGAAACTGGTCTACACCTCTTGATCTTGCTTGCTCGATTATTTCCTTTTTGGCTTGATCCAGTGAAGGTGTATTTCCTGTTGCTGAACTTTTCCTCGTGGCTATCATAACTGTAGCATTCTTTGTTTCTTGTTCATGCTGGTCTTTTGTGGTGTAACCAACTGTAGCAAAATGGAGGAGATATGTGAGTCGTGACCTTGGTTGCATAACCAAAACATCATCTTTTCTCTCCCCATAGTGGTCAGAAGGTAAGTCTGGTTTCTCACCAAGATTAGGCCCATCTCTATTCAATGAAAAGAAAGCAAGGTGAATGTGTTTGCCGCAAGAGAGAAGCATCATAGATAAAAAATCATAAAGAGCTTTGTTGACGCCAACATCCATTACGTTAATAAGAGAAACGCCGTCTTGAATGATGGTCAGCTTGTCTGACTCATCTTTAATTTTCTCAAGTAAATTTCGAATATTACCCATCAACCATTGAACGTGCTCTTCAATGACAGATTTTGGTTCTTGATCTCCAAGTTCAAACTCAAGGCTTGATACGATTGGGTATCGACGGATGAGACCACAAAGAATAGAAAAGATTGCCCCATAGCGCTTTGTGGCAAAGGACCAGGCATACATGTCATGTCGTGAACTGCCAAGAGCACATAACTCATATATTGACAGACACTGCTCATTTTTCTTTCTTTGAAGGTAATGATCGATTCTTGCTCCATCTTTCACTTTTACTTTTGCT
>NW_003546354.1:227452-229846 GCF_000090795.2 Amphimedon queenslandica | reverse complement strand
ATGATATCCAAAAAACATTATACGAAATTTCTCGCCTAAAACAAAAAATTGAGTTAAACTAAGAAATGAAACTACACATATATTATGGGAAATGCAGGGTTTCGTACAAAGCATGCTAAGTAAGCTAAAAGCATGCTTCATGCACTTTTGGAGCAAATTAATTTTGGTTAGAGTCAGCTTGAAAATTTCATAGAGTACAATAACATGCATTAGTAATTATAGTCATGCTATAGCCAGACCATTCCTCAGCCTACAGTCATTTGGGTGATAAAAATGGAAAATTTTCTCTAAAAAATTTTGAAAAATACCTTTTATAGTATAATAATTATACATGTAGCTGGTATTTTGTCAAATTTTAGAGCAACTTTGAATCATAACTTACCAAGTGGCCTGGCGACAAGTTTAACCTCAAGTGCAGCAGGAATATCATCAAGAGTACCAGAAAAGTCACTTTTTTGTTGGTATGAACCAAAGCCCCCAGGAACAAATTCAGGTTTACTGTCATTGTCAGCAGTGCTGCTCTCTTCTGGTTCTTGCACTTCAAAGGAAAGTGGACCACTGACACTACTAGTAGAAGATACACTAACACTGTCGCCAGGTATTTCTTGACTAGATTTAACTGGGTCTCTACAAAAGATATAAGTACAGGCATGCAGTACATGAACACTTGCAAAATCTATACGCTTTGAAGTTTTTGCCTAACCTGTTATGCGGGTTTTTAGATGTCATCCTTTTAAGTCGACCCTTGTCTTGGCTGAGTGTACGCCCATTATTTACAAATACGCCCACTAATAGTAATTAGATAATCTAATTATGATAATAAGCAATACAAAAAATAATTATTAAAATAATTATAAAAATATATGGAGCTCTTCAAGAAGCTCTGATCAAGCAACACTGCAAATGCCATCCACCCACCACCAGTCTTGACTTTGATATCATCCCACACTTCTCGTTCTACTTTTAACCGTCTCAACAAACTCAACTGACTCTCATCTACAAACTCTTGAGATAGCTTCACTGCAAGACTAGCCAGCTCCAAGGGATCTGAAAAAAAGACATCATTAATATTCAATTTCACAATTAATAGCATTGTGTATTTTCATAAGTTATATATATTTGGGAGCAAACATTGATTTGATAACTGCCATTATACCACGACAGGAACTACCATAAGATCATAAATACCTTTCGTTGTCTCTAATTCTTTTCCATCACTTTCAATAAGCTATAAAATAAATATACATTATAAAATATAAAAGAATAAGACTCTGAAAATGCTTATACCATTTTAGAAACAGATGATTTCCAATGTTCCCGTAAGGAAACAGGATAAGAATCACTGGGCTCAACTTTACTGCATTTTTTGCATGAAGTGTCCTTGTCATTTTCCATTCTGTGATAAATGAACTGGTGATCATAACTCTCCTTACAGCGCAACAAAAAGTGATACGTTAAATCATTGACCGATTCCTTGACATCTTCCATGGCAGCAGTGCATGCTTTAACTACCAATGGGAAAGCTGTTTTGTATGCTTCAGTAGAATGACGAGGTTCCAATCTCAATTCTACGATATCTTTATGGTCGATTATGGTAACATCAACGTGTTTCTCTTTATCCTGATGATTGAAGCATTGATGTATAGGCAAGGAACAAGAGAGCAATTGCTGTACTTGAGGAAATGACGAACCAAAAGAACTTGAATATTACCAGGTACACATGATATGTATTGGAGGTAGAGAGAATGGAACTTAGGGCCATTGGTTGCTTTTGTAGGACGCATGCTGGGAATGTAGAACGAACGATCTGCTTCAATAAAGAAAATATTATTGCTCTTCACCTTTGATGTGCGAACTGAAACAGCCAAACGAAAAGACTTCAAGAGGGTCTTAAACATTTTGGGGTCTAACTCCTCATCCTTTGCTAACTTATCAATGGCTCCTTCAGTAATGAATCCAAACGAATTTGCTTTATCAAGCGGAGAATGGCCACAGTCAAAGACCTTGTCGAGGCAATCAGTGAATCTCTCAATATCGAGCAGGACAATATCAGTGTAGGAGGGGATGTAGAGGAGACTGGCAAAGCTTGTGAAGGTGGTTAGGAATGCTTCAACTTCACTGGAATCTATACCAGCACCACATGAAGTGGCCAATTTGCTGATATCACTTCTAGTTATAAGTGATATGTTTAAAGCCTGGAGAAAGCTGCGCAGAAAAACCCACCTTACAGGTAGCCCAGTAACATATTTGCTCATATTTTTGATAACCATTCTCTCAAGAATTTCCTTGGTTTGTTTCATATTGGAGAGGTTGATATTTTTGAAATTAGCGTCGAAGCCTTGTTCCTCAAAAATTTCCTTGAGACTATCGAATTTTGATTCTTGACTACATGAT
>NW_003546354.1:225646-227442 GCF_000090795.2 Amphimedon queenslandica | reverse complement strand
GAACTTCCGTCTTGGCACGTAGGCATTAAGCAAATGATTGACGGACGATTTATACTCATCATAAGCCTCAGGCTTCAATGGCTTACACAATTCGGTACAATCTGCTGTTGAAGCAAAGAATAAGGGAAGTAACCTTTTGCAATGCTGGCCAAGAAACGGGAGGAAATTATGTGCTGCTTTGCTGGGGCCAATATTGAAGACAGTGAGGAACGTCACACCTGGTGTAAGGAGATCCAATTTTTCCTGTTGTTTCTTAAGAGCTTTTAGCCTCTTCGTTACTTCATAAAAGAGCCACTCCCCATGCTTGTTCTTCTTCAGATCCTCTTTATTCACATCTGCTTCATTTTCAGCGATATCCAATAATTCCATTGGAATATCTCTCAGCTTAAGAGCTTGAAGGAGGCAACAGAGAAAACAGAGGCTGATACTTGAACGCTTGGTGCCCAACAACCACATTAGGTCATTGAAAGGAGACTTGCCCAAAATATTGAAATTAAAAGAAGACAGGCCTTCCTTTGAACACCTTTCCTGCAAGCTGGCATGATATCGCTTTGCTGTTTCTGATTCACAATTTTTAAAACGAACAGCCATCTTTATAAAATCTTGAAATAAATCAGCTTTTCTTTTAGGAGAGAGGCCAGTGAGAGTAGCAACACATATAACCACAGGAACAGAACTGGTCTTCACCAAATCAAGCAAAAAAGGATAATCTAACTTCTGTGGCTTTGGTACAGAAAGACCTATGAAAAATAATATTAATTATATGTAATAAAACTAGTGCAATCATTACTTCTAGGGGTTTCCATGGTTTTCTTTTCAAATTCCATAACTTCTTCTATATCGCTAGTTTGCGATTCGTCATCAAGAGAGTCGGAAGATTTTGAGGAAGATTCCACTTCAGTAGGAGATGTGGGTTTCTCATCGTCGATCAATCTATTCATCGTACAACTAATGTCGGATTTTTCTGAATAATGCTTTGTCAAATACTCCATGCCAGGGACCATGTTTGGGACAGACTTCATCTTTTGTAACTGAATGACAGTACTATGGGATTCATTATGAGCACCACTCTTCTCGGGTTCTGTATAAACACCATATCCATTTTCTTCATTTGGTTGCTCATCCGTAGACTCAACCTACAGAATTATATAATGAATATTGAAGTAAGCTCACGCTTAGCCAAAAGGCTCATAGCCTAAGGTCACGTAGTCTCACCCACGCACATGATCACAGAATCCATACATATAAATTACACGCGACAAACATGTGTCCAATCTATGGTTCAACGTACCCTATCGGGATCCTGTGTAAATTTAGAAGAAGGCCGCTCTTCTAGAGGCTGGGAGCTCTCAACAATAACAGGATCTGTTCTCAAAGAATCAGGACTCGGAGTCGCCATTTTGATTTCAAGTGACACAGTGAGTACAGACACACCCCCACATAACAATTAAAATTCTATTTTTCCATGTAATCATGGTTTAATTTATTATCATGAGTAAATTTTCATAAATACATGTGACAGTGTTAGTGTTACTTAGTATCCCTTTAAATCTAGGGATTTATCATTGGCATTACAGACACTGCACACTGGCACAAGACAATGTTAAAAAATTTGACGCATTTAAAAGATTTATAGCTACTTTTAAACTGAGCTAAGCATCAACAAGCTATATGTAATATACTATTATAATTTTTGTGAAATCTGTTCTATAGCATGCATTAATAATAATATTATTGTAGATTCTCAGTGTCCTTCTTTTTGATCTCTTGTTTTTCCTCAGACAAGGTGAGATGAA
>NW_003546354.1:224470-225636 GCF_000090795.2 Amphimedon queenslandica | reverse complement strand
TACATATAAATTACACGCGACAAACATGTGTCCAATCTATGGTTCAACCATATAGATATACGACTGTTAGAGGGATTGGAGACTGGTCACGTGAGCGCATTACTACTACACTCACCATCCGCGTTTGTGTTAAGTATATTCATAGTCACGCCTTTTCTTTGACCTTGTGCTATTTCAATGGAGGAAGAGCAGAACCAACAGTACATTTTTGTGGGACTATTGTATTAGTTTGGAAGCTTAATACAGACAGGTAAGGTATTGAGCAGTTAGGTAAAGGTTTAAAGTAGTTGACTGGGTCCTTTATAAGTGCCTACAGATGTAGATACTGCAACAGTAGAGCCTAAAGGGTATTTTCCACTTGTTGACTTTGTGGGACTGAACCAGCTTACTAGAATCATGAATGGTTGTAAGACTTTCATTAATGGAGAGCTACTATGATGAAATATTTGGCAATGTCAGTTTTAAGTTGATGTAATATTTATTTTGGTATTTATAGGTCTGCAAATGGAAGGATAAAACTGAGGTTTTTGTTTAAAAGAATCATGAATATAGGAGATATGATGCTTCAAAGGCACTTATAGAACACAAATTTTAATTATCTGTCAATATCATTATCTATTGTAGTATTCAATGCTTATTTGTAGACCTTATAGCATTTGGGGTAGTTTCTTGAAAGGATCATGATAGCTGCCATTGTGAAGGGGTGTGACTTAAGGCAAACACGGATGGTAGGCACTACTGAACGAGGGGTCCGAAACGGCCTCCAAAAGTGTACCAGATTTAAAATCCACTCAAATTTTGACTGGATTTTTGGATTTTTTTGGATTCTTGTTGGATTTTTTGGATTTTTTTCTTGGATTTTTTGATCATTATAGCATTAATAAATAGTATCCACCATGTTATTAAAGTTAACTAACCATTAGTTATTTTAGTTAACTGTTAATAATGGTTAGTTAACTATTAGGCCACTCCAATTAAATTTATAGTTTCCCCTTGCACACGCGGCACTGACGCGGGCGGGCGCAATTTTAATTATAAGATAAAATATTCATTATTAACATTATTCATTGTTATTAACCACAAAACCATTGCAATCATAGCAAATGCTTTTTGTAATAGATGGCTTTTTTTACATACATTGCGGTATTTTTTTCATCTGTGAAGGG
>NW_003546354.1:218560-223733 GCF_000090795.2 Amphimedon queenslandica | reverse complement strand
CAACCGGATACTGATTGGCTGTAAGTGCCGGCTCAAAACAAAAGTGACAAAGAGAGAAGGAAAGAAAAAGAGGAGAGGGAAGGAGAGTGGGAGGAGAGAGAAAGAGTTCAATTACTATAGTAATGAGTTGACGTGACTAGTCGATGACACGAGACTGATAAATTCCGATTGATCAACGATATTAGTGACTCCTTGAGAGTGAGAGGTCTCGTATAAGGTTGAGAATATGACAGCAGTCAGAGAGCTAGTAGGATATGTGTAGCCTGGTTGTGCAGCCTGGTGGTACAGGCAAAGAAAGCCCAGGAGTAGAAGATATAGCGATATCAATGACCCAGTATGGATCATTGATACACCGCTCGGTTGTAGATTTCAACGAGCAGACAACAATTTCCACCGATTTCCACCTACACTGTTGACTGTTCAAACATAGATAGTAGTCTACTATCTACGGTTCAAAGCACGAGCCTCGAGGTAGTAGTGTAGTGGACTAGTGGTTAAAATTGAATATAATAAAAATTAATTGAATTTAACAAAAATTTGAAGCGGCATATGCGGGCGGGAAACGGGAAACTACTAATCTAATTGGAGTGGCCTTAATAATGGTCAATTAACTATTAAAAATTGTCACTCGTTTAATAATAGCAGTTAACTAACTATTTTTAATGGTTAATAAATCACAGACAGTAAATCTTTGAATATTGTGACTGGATTTCCTTGGATTTTTTGGATTATTGCAAGGATTTTCTGGATTACTGGTGGATTTCTGTGGATTATTGGATTTTTATTGGATTATTGGATTCTTTTACTGGATTTTTTTGATTTTTTGGAAAGTGTACCAGATTTTTCTTCGTTGCGGACCCCTCGCTACTGAATTGTGAGGCTAATTGCCAAGAGTCTCCAATCCCTCTAACAGTCGTATATCTATGGTTCAACGTACCCTATCAGGATCCTGTGTAAATTTAGGAGAAGGCTGCTCTTCTAGAGGCTGGGAGCTCTCAACAATAACAGGATCTGTTCTCAAAGAATCAGGACTCGGACTCGCCATTTTGATTTCAAGTGACACAGTACAGACACACCTCCACATAACAATTAAAATTCTATTTTTCCATGTAATCATGGTTTAATTTATTATCATGAGTAAATTTTCATAAATACATGTGACAGTGTTACTGTAATTACTTAGTATCCCTCTAAATCTAGGGATTTATCATTGGCATTACAGACACTGCACACTGGCACAAGACAATGTTAAAAAATTTGACGCATTTAAAAGATTTATAGCTACTTTTAAACTGAGCTAAGCATCAACAAGCTATATGTAATATACTATTATAATTTTTGTGAAATCTGTTCTATAGCATGCATTAATAATATTATTATTGTAGATTCTCAGTGTCCTTCTCTTTGATCTCTTCAGATCTTCCTCAGTCTCGTAAGCCTCCACATAAAAACCAGGACCAGTGGCACCACGGATCATTGGAGAAAGATTATCAACATCTGCAAGAAAAATAAAGTTAATAGATCACGTCACCTACTCATTGAAGCAATTGAACTTTAATTAATTGGGCATGCAAAACCCACTAAGATGAGAAAACGTCTGTATGCATGCATGCATGTATAGTTGTCTAACTATTATTAAAGTTAAATAAGCCTATCTTCATTATTTAATGCTATAAGCAAAATAACTTTAATTGCTGCACAATATGATGAACTGATGGTAAAACTTATATTTCTAAGCAAGATAATTACATCAAGAATTAACTGTGTATATATATATATACATGTTCACTAATGCTTTCCTGCTCATGTGCGGTCTGCCTGTACGTCTCACAGCACAACAAAATAGAGTGGCTTGGGGGCTGAGCCCTTTAATGTTTTACATTTTTTATACAACTGTATGCATTTTCTGTACGTATGTCTAATTGCCTATGCAAACTATATAAGCAGTCGTCCAACTTACCACGGTCATCTGTCTTATGGAAGAGACAAACAACTTTGTAGCCTTTGTTTTGAGCAAAGCTGATCTCATAGCCAACACCAAGAGATGGATAGGTCACATCAGCAACAAGACCTGCAGTTACATAAAATATTGGCAAATCATGATGATTGAAAGCCTTACAATTAGCAGATCCAAGGCTTTCCAACTCTCCATAGTAAATTTGATCAGCAGCCAAACCAACACGGTCTAATTAATGGGAAATTAAAATGGAGGGATTGTGCTTAACAAAGACTTTAAAGCAAGGAACATACCAGCCTTCTTCTTCTTTTTCTTCAAGCTCACATCAACACTGCAGGTCTGGAGGGTGTCCCTGATGCAGTTGTATCCAGGATTCTCATCAGAAAAAAACAACATGACTATTTTAAATCCCAATCTAAATTACAGAACAAATGATCAAAATATATACATAATCTACCAAACGGCTCAACTTTGATCAAGTGCAATGGCTATGTCATCAAATGCATCATCAAATTAGGTTTTATCCTGGTAAAATTAATCTTAATGACCATCAACAAAGCAGGTATCCTGATCACTAGGGGTACTAGTAGCATCAAGTGATTCAGCCAACTAGAAATCACTGAAAAAAAATAAAACTGAACAAAACAAAGTATTTAGTCTAATGAAGTAATGATAGGTTATAAAAAGCACTATTCTTATATTCAATGACATAATGTAATCAAGACTGAGTATATACATTATATACTCTTAATGTTATGTATTGTCTCAAATGAAGATACATAGTCTGCCTATATGAGACTTACTTAGACGCCATCTCTTTTCTTTTAGAAACTCAACTTGGCAAATGTCATTTCCCTTCCAAGTTCCACCCAGGGGCGTATCTAAGCTCTGAGAGTTGGCTGGGCACGGAGAAAAAATATGCGGCGCGCGAAGCGCGCCGCGAAAATTTTTAGAGCTAATTAATATTCATGATGGGCGTGGTCAATTAAATACTACGATTATTACTTTAATTAAGCTAAGATGTGCACTTCAGTGCTTATATTTTCTTCATTAGTAGTAGTACTGGCCTTGGGAAGACATTCAAACAGACTCAGCAGAGTTTCTTAGCCATTTTCAACTCGATTACTTTAATAATTAATGTGAATAGTCTAATAACTGATTGGTTAGTAGTAGTTATTATTTTTAAAATGGCAGCCCAATTGCCCAAATGGAGCTATGGAAGTCTCTACCATGTCATCATTATATTTACACTGGCTAAAACTATTAGCTATGCTAGTCTTGTCTCATTGCTATCATAATAAAGTGAGCAATATTTTTAAAAGGACTAATATACAAAAGAAAAAAATTTTTTGGTCTGCTGAGTTGGTCGGGCACAGGCCCACCCAGGCCCACCCTTAGATACGCCCCTGGTTCCACCTATACAGTTTGATTACAAACCATCTACTACTCCCATTTCTGAGAAATTATGAATATGATTCTGAACACCTCAAATTTACATAACAATAAAAACAAAGATATAGGCACAAATAACTTTAATGAATGCAAGGCATAAGCATAATTCTTAGTCTACAAGTACATAATAGTCAATGAAGCTAATAAAATAACTTTAAAAATTTAAAACTAACATTATAAAGCTCAATAAAAAATAATAAAAGCTGAAAATAAAATTTAATAGTGTATAATATCATCATCATTATTCTAACTGCTTTCATGTCCAAACTGAAGTGCACCCTCCAGAGCTGTTGTCCATTTTTTCCGCAAGCGTTTAGCAACATGTTCTACTGGTCCCCCAGCACTAGACAGAGCCTCTAGAAACATCATGCAATGTTTCTCTAGAGCAGACTTAGAGTCTAATATATTCATCATAGATAGAAAGTATTTGGCTATGGCATTATAAGTTGGTGACTCTTGAATTTCTTGGGGAATTATCTCAGCCTGAAACAGTTTGTTAGCAACTTGGCCCAGAGAAAACTGCAGGAGTTCAGCAAAATCAGCGTGATTTTGATTCATAACTTGTTTGATCTTTTGTTTAGCTGTTTCAACATTAAAACCTATAATAAAAATATTCAATAGTTATAGTTTTATAGTGTAGTGCATGGGTACATCAAAGGCACCGCCCATGCTGCATATTGTATAGCTGGAATCTTTTGTGGGCCAAATTTTTGTAAAATTTGCAATTTGTTCAAAATTCACAAAAATAAAATCCACAAAATAAATTTAATACAGTTTAACATGGTCAAAAGGCAGAAAATTGTGAAAATTGAAACCACAAAAAAATTTGAATGAATTTTTGGGCCATAAAAATTTCTACCTCATACTGCACTTCCACTTGGATCATCGTGTGTTCCGTAAATCCCTCTACTCCATATTATGTGCATGTATTATGCAGTTTATGGAGCATGCAAATGTAATCCAAATGGAGTAAAAAGCACAGTACAGCACCCTTCTGTGATACAGCACAGTTTGTAGTTTCCTCTTGTATAAACTGTGAGTCCATTCTAACTAGGTAGAGCAGCACGATGTAAAGACTCCACGAGCAGATACAGTCTTTTTTGGTTCTCTTTAGGCAAATCTTCACTTGGCCTAGGGCTGCTGCCTTTACTGCACATACGTACTTGGTTCCCAGAAATACAGCACTTAAGGTGTGGTCTCAAAAGCCAAATAGCACTCGGCTTTGCCTCATGCTGTATCATAGATATTAGAGTTCATGGCTGTATGCAACTATGCAAAGATATTAGAGTACAGCTTCCTGTACTCTATCTATGCTGCATTTATGGCTTTCTTGACTACACCTTTTATGCTATATTTCCTGTGCACCACGCCTGAATAACTCATAATGTGGATGTGGGGTTAAGTTCCACATGCTCGGGCACTGCCTGAGCATGGGGAACTTAACTCCAACCCTACATTATGGACTTCTTTTTATAACTAAACTATGAAGTGGCCTGTCAATTCAAAAAATCAAATTCAAAATCTTTTGTTCTAATACATGCATGTAGCTTCAAGCCGTCCTCATGTAAAGCTATTGCTGCACCAGCATAAAAAGTCCCCTACAGCAATTAAAGAGATTAATAACTTGTGACAGTATTCTTCAATTTGAGGTAGTCTCATTTGAAATCTAAAACCAGCCTTGAATTCAGCCATTATGTTGGCCATTGAAGGATTATTTTGACTGATTATTTGCGATAAGCTGGTCAGCAAGCATTGAGATAGCAT
>NW_003546354.1:215070-218087 GCF_000090795.2 Amphimedon queenslandica | reverse complement strand
ATAACAACAATTGAACTGATGTAATTAATTACTTGTTAATTGAGAAGTTGTTTTAATAATATATAGTGTCACAGGATCAACTGTACCCTCCACTTGTACTGGATAACGTAATGTGGGAGAAGCATCAGGAGATGCATAAAGTGTTACCAGGCAATACGGAGGAATAAGATTAACATCACAAAAGTTATCAACATCACAACGATGTAACTAGAATAGCTACATGCAACTTGTAATTATTCATAAGTGCTTACTATGCAGGGTTTAGTGTGGGGCATAATTTCCGATCCATTTATCAAATCAACATCAAATTTCAACTCGATACATGATTGTTGGAATTTAAATGGTGCCTTTGCTCCCTTTGTAGCTTGGGAATATTCTTTCTTAATATACTATACATTAAAACATTATAACATACATTGTATTACTTACATCTTAATTTACCTGAATGAGAGCATTTAAATTTTTAGCTGAAGTAAATATTACTAAATCTCCATGATAATACACCAAAATGGTATAATTCATTTCCTCTTTTATCTCAGTATGCCTCTTTTCACATATCTGCACATCTTGTAGTTTATGATAACCTACATGTGTATATAACAGTAGGAAGTGAATAATGGCTATACAATAGTTATTGTTCCCAATAGAGCATGCATATGCACTTCATGTATAAAATATATTTCTGTTATAACTACATCACAATGTGCACAAACTAGCTGACTATATACAGTCAAACTTGTCTCTTCTCAACACCTTGGGAGAACAATAGATTATGGAATTGTCTTTATTTCAGAGGTTTATTAATAAACATCATATTGGGACTGCTAGTATGCATGATTATATAAAGGTGTCCTTATTTTAGAGGCAGGTTTGACTGTAGTTACCAACTGACCTATAGCAGCTCCACTAGCTTCCAGAGTACCGATAGTGTTGCTAGACTCACTGGAGGAATCACTAGAACAATCATCTCCTTTATTCTCATCTTCATCTTTATGCTCCTCTTCCTCCTCCTCTTCTTGTTGTTCCTGAAACTCATTAAACTCCTCTTCCTGCTGCTCAAATTCTTCCTCTTCATGTTGTACATGTAGCTGTTGTTCCTCTTCCTCCTCCTTCTCCTCATTCTCCTCTTGTTGCTGTTCCTCTCCTTCCTGTTCCTGCTGAACATCTTCATGCTCATTGTTCCCCTGCTCCTCCACCTTTTGGATTTGTTGCTGCTCAATTTCTTCTTCCTCATGTTGTAGTTGCTGTTCCCCTTCCTCCTCCTCCTCCTCCTCCTCCTCATTCTCCTCTTGTTGTGGTTGCTCTTCTTCCTGTTCCTCCTCTCCTTCCTCTATGTCTCCATTAACTGATGCTACAGGGACACCATTCCCTCCTCCATTAGTCCATTCTTCCCCCAGTATACAAACCAAGCAGAATTCTTTACGTTGAATGGATCCATACCCACTATTAGAGCTAAACTCTCCTCCTTCTACTAACTTGAACAGGTAAGGAAGACTGGGTGTGTTGACTGGAGCTATAGCAAACTTTAAGTATTGTGCAAGATCTGGTCGTCCTATTAAATCAACACAGTGCTGTATCTCTAACTTGAGTTGTTTGAGGAGAGGCTTGGAGAGTGATACTGCATATACAGCACTGACAAGGACAGTATTAGGAGGAAACTGGAACTGTCCTCCTACAAGAGCAACCACTGCTGCTTCTACTGTCTCAAAGGACAATAGGCTTCCTTCTTGTACTCCAATCCTTAGACCAAACTTCTCCCAATTCATCAGTTGAGGTTTGTCTCCTTGAATTAAAAACAGCTTCTTCTCTGCTACCTGGACATCACTCAGACATTCCAAATTATCTATCAATTGTATACAATATACACTCAGTCAGTATAATACTCTTACCCATTGAAGGGATCATGTAATCAAATTGCACTTCTTTGGAGCTAGTTTCATTGATGAATTGTTCCTCTAAGGATGTGACTCTCTCCTGTAGTTGCTCCTTCTCCTTCAATAGTTTGGAAGTATACAATTCATTATCGGCAACTTTAACAGAACTAGTTTCTTTGATGGATTGTTCCTCTAAGGATGTGACTCTCTCCTGTAGTTGCTCCTTCTCCTTCAATAGTTTGGCAATATACAATTCATTATCGGCAACTTTAATAGAACTAGTTTCTTTGATGGATTGTTCCTCTAAGGATGTGACTCTCTCCTGTAGTTGCTCCTTCTCCTTCAATAGTTTGGCAATATACAATTCATTATCGGCAACTTTAATAGAACTAGTTTCTTTGATGGATTGTTCCTCTAAGGATGTGACTCTCTCCTGTAGTTGCTCCTTCTCCTTCAATAGTTTGGCAATATACAATTCATTATCGGTGAGTTCACTAGTCTCTTTGTTTAATTGTTCCTTTAGGGATGTAATATGATCTAGAAGTTGTAATCTCTCCTTTATTAGCTTTGATACAAGTACATCTTTAGAAAAATCATCTAACCAAAAGAATACATACAAAACTAATCAAAACAATTATTGGGTCATAATGATTCCAACTCTAGTTTTGAGATTTTCAAAAATTATTTTTTGTAATTTACTCTCTGAAGGTAAAATACCATACATCTCAGCACTCAATTTTGGCTTGCAAGTTTAAAAATTTCTTTACTTGAAATCTGTCTTAAGTTATGCACATGACTTATTCATTTAAAAGGTAGTCAAAATGTTTCACATGGATATACCCTCTATTAATCCTTTAAAGGGTAAGTCCGGTGTATTTTTGGTGAATTTTTTATTGGATTAATATGATTGCTTGACCATAATAATGATGTATTCCAACTCCCATTGTCTAAAAAAATTTTTTTCACTGAGATATGAGCCTTCAAAGATGCTCATTTTTGTTACTTGCTGTCGGTGGGTGTGGCTAAATGTGACGTCACTAGAGGCATGGATGCAGCTAAATCCATTCCTTTATAGGGAAAATAATCCTTTATTCTCATGCCTAGTAATGCAATAGCACTAATTTAAAGATTGGGATCATTAGC
>NW_003546354.1:199366-215060 GCF_000090795.2 Amphimedon queenslandica | reverse complement strand
TTGTTTGCTATTTTGATCTTTTTCTTGAAAATAAAGGATTATTTCCCCCATAAAGGAATGGATTTAGCTGCATCCATGCCTCTAGTGACGTCACATTTAGCCACACCCACCGACAGCAAGTAACAAAAATGAGCATCTTTGAAGGCTCATATCTCAGTGAAAATTTTTTTTAGACAATGGGAGTTGGAATACATCATTATTATGGTCAGGCAATCATATTAAGCCAATAAAAAAAATTCATTAAAAATACACCGGACTTACCCTTTAATATAAACTATAATCAGCTAAAGTTTAATCCTAATGATCTACCAGGCATATTTTTAAGAGCTATTTTATATACATGCATAGATTTCTAGCACTTACTCTCACTAAAGCTTGCTATAAGACTATCATCACTGAATCTTGCTGCACTGCTATCTTTGCCTAATTTTGTTGCACTATTTTTGCTTAACAATTCACACTGTAAAGAAACAGAACAACAGATACATATAATGAATCAATTAAACAATTATCATGTTACGCAATTATAATTTAAACTAGATACCTTCTTTGCTGCTTTGCTCCAACATAATCTAAAATTATTTTCAGTTGAACAAGCATCACAGAGCTGAGGCTCACAATCATTATAGAGAAAATGACATCCACCTTTGAGAGATGCACAGGGAACAGCAAAACTGTATTTGAGGTCACGTATCGTATTAATTTTCCTTTGAAGACACCGACATGAAGCAGTAATTACTTTGCAGCATGCTTCAACTGCTGCTGGAGATGTGAGTATGTCATTGGAGCTGTTCATTATTCTTAGTCGTGTCTTACTTTCTTTATATATTATCTCTATTGTAATAGGAGGACCACTCTCAGATTGGAATAGAAAGCGTGAGACATTGCTGTGTTCTGTAGCAATAAGAACAGCATTGTCATTATTATCCATAATGGCGTAGCTAATGCCAGCTTGTACATCGGTTGGGAAGTTGACACTCTCTATCTCAATGAAAGCATAGTCATTCTCTTCTTCTGGTGGTATGTACACTTCATGGATTCTTGCCAATGGTAAATAATAGTGCACTTCACGCAAAAGAGGATTCTTGTCAACAAGAATAGACAGACCACTATTGATTTTAGAGGCCATCCCAATAGTCGTAAGAACTTTCATGAAATTTTCAGCCAATGTATCAGGATACTTGTAGAAGATTCCCTTTATGGTTGATTCTGATATGATCCCATACTTCAACAGATTGGCAGCATATGGATCTCCTTCCTGAGGATAATAAAGTTTGTTCAGGTACTGAGTGAACTCCCAAATATTGACAATGACAATATCTTTAATACTGTTATACTGAGGCATGTAGAGAATGCTGCCAAAATCTGTGAAAGTTTTTAGAAAATCTTCTACTTCATCCTCTTTCATATCCAGCTTGTCTGCGATTTTTATGATATATTCCTTGGACAGGATAATTGCCTTTGTTTCAGTACTGTCCAGTGATACAACAAGACTCCTCAAAAAAATCCATCGAAGGGGGAGCTGTATCGTGAGCTGCTCGTATTTATTTTTAAGAATGTCTTCCATCCTCTGCCCAAATTCTTTTGTAATGGATTGGTCGTCATCAACATCAATTACTATCCAGTTCTTTAGAAACTGATCTACACCTCTTGATCTTGCTTGCTCGATTATTTCCTTTTTGGCTTGATCCAGTGAAGGTGTGCTTCCTGTTGCTGAACTTTTCCTGGTGGCTATCATCACAGTAGCATTCTTTGTTTCTTGTTCATGCTGGTCTTTTGTGGTGCGACCAACTGTAGCAAAATGGAGGAGATATGTGAGTCGAGACTTTTGCTGCATAACTAATACATCATCTCTTCTTTCTCCATAACGTTGAGATGGTAGGTCAGGTTTCTCACCAAGATTAGGTCCATCTCTATTCAATGAAAAGAAAGCAAGGCAAATGTGTCTGCCGCAAGAGAGCAGCATCATAGATAAAAAGTCGTAAAGAGCTTTGTTGACGCCAACATCCATTATGTTAATAAGAGAAATGCCATCTTGAATGAGGGTGAGCTTGTCCGACTCATCTTTAATTTTCTCAAGTAAATATTGAATATTAACCATCAACCATTGAACATGCTGCTCAATGACAGAATCTGGCATTCGATTTCTGAGTTTAAACACAATTCTTGATACGATTGGGTACTGACGAATGAGACCACAAAGAATTGAAAAGATTGCCCCATAGCGCTTGGTGGCAAAGGACCAGGCATACATGTTATGCTGTGAACTGCCAAGAGCACACAGCTCATATATTGACAGACACTGCTCATTTTTCTTTCTTTCAAAGTAATGATCGATTCTTGCTCCAGCTTTTACTTTTACTTTTTGCCTAAGAAAGTATTCCAAAACTGCCGTCTTTCCAGAGCTAGGTAAACCCATGACTGTTATAAGACTTGTCGTCACTGGAATTTTTTGATTGAGAATGAGCTTCCAAAAAACATCATACGAAATCTTCTCACCTAAAATAAAAAATGAGTTAAATGGTGAGGTGAAACTAGAGGGGAAATGCAGGGTTACCCACAAAGCATGCTAGGTAAACTAAAAAGCACAATACATGGCTTTTGGAGCAACTTTGAAAATTTATAAAAATCAAATTTTGATTGGAATCAGCTACACAAATTAAAAACATCTATTCTATATGTATCAGAAATAAATAATTTTCTACTGGCAATTTTTGAAAAAATTTGGCCAATGGTCCTGTACTATAACAGTGCTCAAGTGTGCAAAATAGCACCAATTTTTCCCTAATGAGCACAATTTTACTTCAAAATAGTTGCCAATTACAAACTAACTAAAGTCTATTAATAATTATTAATTATTGAAAACTCAACCCATAAATTGTGCTGCAGCAATTAAAATGGCTATTGGCTACTAATCAGTCTAGCATTTGGCTTCAGCTCCTGCTTTTCTTCTGCTAACAGGGACACAATTGCTAGCCTTAGTTCTACCTTAAATGACAGTAATAAAACTTCAGAGTCTGAGGAGCAACCAAGAAAAGGATACGGAACTATCAAAGCAAAATGGGCTCAGAAATGGTCATGGATTATGATACAAATTATTAAAAATCAATGGAATATTTATATTATTTGGTGCTCATTTTGCTCACTCAAAATAATGTCTTATTTCCAACCCTAACTTTGGCCCAATTTTGAGCAACTTTAAAATTCATTAAAAATATAATTTTGATCAGAATAAGCTCAAACTTGCTACACAACATAAAAATATGTATATGCATCAGGAAAATTATAAAAATGGAGAATTTTCTGTCAGTCATTTTTGAAAAAATTTTTGGTCAAAAACCCTGTACTATAGTACAGGGACTTTAGCCCTTTCTTGCATGAGCAACTTAAAAAATTTGTAACAAATCTAACTTTGGTTGGAATCAGCTCAAACTTGCTAAACAACATACATAAGTACATAATGAATAAACAACTCCTATGGGAATTTAGAAACTGAGGGCAAAGCCTGATGTTTACAAATTTTATAGATGCCAGTTTTAGTAGGCTATTTTTACACAGCAATGAAACCGATGCAATCTGTATAGTTTTGAGCCTGTTTTATGCTTCTGTTTACATTGAAATGAATGAAAACACGATAGAATTTTGATAGGCATCTATGGAAATTAAAATGGTGTTCAAGGTGTATTGTTAAAACAAAACTTCAAACACAAGAGCATGTATAAGTAAAAAAATTTTAAGAATGAAGTATTCTCTCCTTGTCGTTTTTGATGAAATTTGGTCAATACCCCGTATAGCAACTTTAAAAATTCATACAAATCTAATTTCAATCGAATCAGCTCAAATTTGCTACACAACAAAAATTATTAAAAATTTTTTAATTCATTTTTGACAAAATTTGATTAAAAAATCTGTACTATTTTGACAAAATTTGGTCAAAAACTCTGTACTATTATACAGGGATTTTGGCCCTGTTTTAGAGCAGCTTAAAAATTTTGTAAAATTTTTTGGTTGGAATCAGGTTAAAATTTTCATACAGCACAAGAATGTGATATATCCAAGACTTGAGCAGACAATACCACTTAATTCTTTACTATGCACAAAATCTATCTTTTCAAAACACAAATCAGAGTTTTTAATAAGGACAGACAGGAAGTAAAATTTCATACAAAAGAATGCAAACAAACACACCTACTAATCAACACCTATACATTACAATAATAATAAACACACATATCATACAATCTTAATACATTACAAAGAACATGTCTAATTATGTATTTTTAAAATATAAAAATGAGAAATTCTCTTCAAAATTGAAAAATACCCAGTATAATATACATAACCTGCGTGTTAGTTCACACTTCCTTTGAAGTAAAGTATGAATACCATTAAATCATGATTAAATGTAGGCGTAGAAATCTTCACCCACACAAGTACCACACCCCTTGGTTAGCAGAAAGCTACATCGAAGCATAAATATACTACCTGTAAACGGGATCGGAAACTACCGTCATCACCCATGGGTACCAGGCTGGTTGGGACCACTCTTAGTATACCAACAGTGAACCTTTGTGGGACTCTAGCTACTGCATTTTAGAATGAAACAGCCGAGTTTTACTTCTATAGACTCTTCTTAAGAGCCTTCAGTGCACCGTGATGTTCATTTTAGTCTGTGTTGTGTATTTTGTGAGTAATGGAATCCCGAGCATTCTGGCAAAAATTCAAATACCCTAAAAAGCTCTTACTAGTGAGTATTACCTTAAATAAATGTTATGTTGTACTGAAGGCTCTTAAGAAGCATCTACAAATTTATATACCTTAAGGAGACAATTGTTTGCGGGTATTTAATTTAGTGAATTTTAGCGATTTTAAAAAAATCGCTAATTTAAGTCCGTGCTAACATTAATAACTTCATTGAAAGCGGGTGTGGTCACAATGAATAAAATGGCAGCTGTCAGCAACTCTGAGCTATTTGTGCAGCAAACGGTCAGCAAGATAAGACTAAACTGCTGTCCAAAGGCTTAGACAAAGCAGATGACAATCTTCTTTGTTCATTGACTGCTTCTAATTGTAAGCAAGATAACTTTACATTTTTGGAGCAGAGTCAGTGAAAGCTTGCAGAAGCAATTTAAGCAAGATTAATGCAACAAGATCTACTGTATTTAGACTTGTACAATTGCTTTGCTTGCTCATACATGTAGATCACAGCACACTTGCTTAGGCTCGCCCCAAATGTTTTACATTCTTTAGTAGTTATTAATACCAAATGATCAAAAACGCTAAATTAAGTACCAGCCAAATGTCAGTACCATGAAAATTGCTAAAATATTATTATTATTATTATTATTATTATTATTATTATTGTTATTATTATTATTATTATTATTAATAAACTTTACAGCACGGAATAAAAAAAGTGTAAATCAGAGGGTAATGAATTATGTGAGCTGAAGGAATTGTCTCCTTAAGGTAAGCAAAAATTTGCTTGCTTCATTCTGAAATACAGCTGCTAGAGTCCCAGAAAGTTTCGCCATAGAGCCAATGCTTTTGCTAAGATTTCATCAGATTTGGTGAGGATACGCCCCAACCCTCCTTGCAATTATTACCATTGAAGTTTCCAATCCTGTTTACGGGTAGTATATCTATATGATCGAAGGAATGGAGATGGAGGAAAAAAGTCCAAAAATAAGAAGGAATGAAGTTGAATGTTTAAAGCAGCAAAGAGGCTCCTCACTGATTCATAGGTGTCTATATATAGCAGGAGTAGCAGCAGCATAAATGTAAGAACTGCGCATTTGTGCTTTTTATGCTTTTCTTCCATTCGTTTGTACTGCATTCTGCAAACCAGGGGAGTAGCTTTAGTCAGATACCGTATAGAGGGTTTTATCGAAAATAATAAATTTTGCGAATGATCCGTATCCGGAAGTTTGAGGAATTCAATTTTTGCAAATTTTCACTATTCTGCCATCTTGTGCCGTATTAAATTGATTTTCAAGGAATTTAATTTCGCGAATCTTGAAAAAATCTGCAAAATTTGTTATCCTTGAAATAAACCCGCTACACGGTAATGTAGCTGGTACTTTGATAAATTTTGAGCAACTTTAAAAACTTTTAAAATCAGAACCTACCAAGTGGCCTTACAAGTTTAACCTCCAGTGTAACGGGAATATCATCAAGAGTACCAGCAAAGTCACTTTTTTGTTGGTATGAACCAAAGCCCCCAGGAACAAATTCAGGTTTACTACTATGATCATTGTCAGGAGTACTGATCTCTTCTGGTTCCGTAAGATAGAGTGGACCGTCACCAGACATTTCGTCGATGGATTTAGCTGTGTCTCTACAAAAAGATATAAGCATAGGCAGTACATGAACAGGCTTGGAAACTCACTGCTTTGAAGTTTTGCCTAACCTGTTATGAGTGTTTTTGGATGTCATCCTGATCCTTTCAAGTCTAGTCTTGCCTTACGGCTACGCCCATTATTTACAAATAGAGTAACGTAGGTAGTTTACGGACAGCGGTAGTATACGGACACTTAAGTTCAAAGTACCCATAAAAATTTTAAACATTTGAGTAGAAACTTAATTTTTTTTCTGAGGGGTAGAGCTCTCCATCTGCAATAGCTATAACCAATTTCAGCAAGTTTGCAATAGCTATTCTATGTTATATTTGACTGCAAATGATTATGGTCGATTGCTAAGTCCAAATATTCAAATGTCTCTTAAAATACAAAAAATTTCAACAGCTTGAAACTGCAGACTGAAAGTTTTGAATATGCCAACATCATATATCAATACAAAGGAAATTAATTACACGATTTGATGAAATTATGTAAAACAATATATAAATAATGTAGTAAGAGTTATTTAAGAGCAAATACACCTTGGTGACAGAGGCAGTTACCGGACAGTGATAATAATACACAGTAACAGCAAACACAAGGGGGAAATGGAATTATGGAAGACTGAAGACTTGGAAAAGGCTATAGAGACAGTTTGAGATGAAAATTCTCTGGTACTGCTAGAGAAAATACTCAATACCAAAGAGCTCCACCAATACATGCATGACCACTCCAGCTTCAAAATTAAGCAAGTTTCAGCAAGGCTTGGTCCATCATCTATACAAGAAAAGAATGAATTAGTATAGTGGATTATCAAAATAATTAAAATAGGTTATCAGACAGCCTTGCTGCCTCGGACAAAAGGCCCAACAATTTCCATCAATATTCCTGAAAAAAAGAATGGTGGCATGTATTTTAAGGAGAAACCCAGAGATAAGCCTATGTACCCCCAACCACTTCAAAGCTTGTAGAGGAATGAAAAAGGATGATGACTGATTTTATTTGCTGGATGTGCAAAACCTGGTTTTGTGGACTAAGGCGGACACACCCCATTTTAAACAGTACAGTTACATTTCATGCATTTATACACTTATCTAGTCTAAAAACATCATTATTTCATCCTTACTATCATTGCTATTTATTTTATTACTCAGTTACCTCAACAAAGACGTTGGATCCATTACAAGGTCGATTTCTGTCCGCACTGTCCGGAGACTGCCTCACCTGTCCGCTAACTAACTCCACCACCCGGTAGCCTTAAAAATTTCCTAAAATCCCCAGGGCAAGAATTTCTGAAAATCCTTCATGGATAGAATCTGGTTGAAACAATTATAAAAGTAAAAAATTTCTCCCAGCTATTTACTGACAAAATTTGACTGAATTTTCTGTGAACTATTATAGTATACATGCATGTACATAATTGTACACAGTCTCAGGCCAGATTTTTTGAGCAACTTTAAAAATCATTCATAGAAATCTAATTTTGATCGTAATTAGCTCAAACCTGATAAACAACATCAGAAAAGAATGAAAATACTAGAGAATTTTCTTATAGCCCTTTCTGATAAAATTTGGCCAACAGCCTTGTACTGTAGCATAGATATTTTGACCCTTTTTTAGTAACTTTAAAATAAAAAAATCCAATTGTGTGATCAGAATCAGCTCAAACATTCTACACAACATAAATATATGTATATGCATCAATGAATAAAAATTGAGAATTCTCACCTAGTCATTTGCGACAAAATTTTGCCAATGTCTATTGTACAGAGTCGTTGGCACAATTTTGAGCAAATTAAAAATTCACAAGAATTCTAATCTCAGTCAAAATTAAGTCAAAACTTTCCACACAACACAAGTACATGTGTATACATCACAAAATGTAATAAAAATAAAGAAATCTGTCTTAATCATTTTAAAACAAATTTTCGGCCAATGTCTAGTAAGGGTCTTTGGCCAGATTTTTTTGAGCAACTTGTAAAAAATATAATCTTGGTCGGAATCAGCTCAATGATTTTCTACACGATATATGAAGTCATGTCATATAACATGATCAGGTCTTAGTCATGCAGGATTGGCATATAAAACTGATTCAACATTTGCAATTACCCTGCTCACTATGTAGTTGCAAAGAATAATAATTGCAAGCAAATTCTAAGGTTGAGTATAATGCATTAAAAGAATGATCTAAAAAATTTTTTAAAAAACTAGATTTAGTGAGTGTATGTGCAATTCTATTAATTTTAATTAAGTTCGGTGATGAGCATTTCAAGTTTCTTAGCAATACTATAGCACCCATCTGTCCTCAGTAAATTCAAGAGGGCATGTTTAGTAGACTGGTCTGTTTGTTTTTCCCACAACAGCAGCATCAACATCAAGGCCTTCTTTTTGCCCTCTGAACTACTCACTTCAGGCAATAGACCGCTATCATCCACAATGTTCAGAGCTCTTCTTAAGGCATTAAAATCATAATCATCTGTAATAAGACTAGAAATATCCTGGGATTTCAGTAGATTATCTAAAAAGTAAAAATCATGCAGTTATAATATTACATATTGTGCAGTAATTGAATTAAAACTTACCTCTATCCATTCTTGCTTCACTATCTTTCCCTAGCAATTCACACTGCAAAAAAATAAACATTTAATACAACACTTTTATTACAACTTACAATTACATTTATGTAATTCTACTGACCTGTTTTGATGCCAAACTCCAGTATAATCTAAAATTATTCTCAGTAGGACAGGCATCACAGAATTCAGGGTCATGCTCATAAAATAGATAGTGACATTTATCATCAGGAGATTTACAGCAGGGAACAGCAAAACTATATTTGAGGTCTCGTATTGTATTAATTTTTTTTGAAGACATCGACACGAAGCAGTGATTACTTTGTAACATGCTTCAACTATGGTTGCTGGAGATGTGTCATTAAAGCTGTTCATTATTCTTAACCTTGTTTTGCTTCCTTTATATACCATCTCTATTGTAATAGGAGGACCACTCTCAGATTGGAATAAAAATCATGAGACATTGCTATATTCTGTGGCAATAAGAACAGCATCATCATTATTATCCATAATGGCATTGCTAATGCCAGCTTGTACATTGGCTGGGAAGTTGACACTCTTTATCTCAATGAAAGCATAATCATTCTCCTCTTCTGATGGTGTATATTCTGCATGGATTCTTGCTAACAGTAAATAATAGTGTACCTCATTATTTTGCTTCTGGTTGTTGATGAGAATAAACAAACCACTTTTGATTTTAGAGGCCATTGCAATTGTTGTAAGAATTGTCAAAAAATCTTCAGCACTCTCAGGATGCTTGCAAAAGATTCTTTTTACAAATGATTCTGATACGATTCCGTACTTTAGCAAATTTGGAGCATACGGTTCTCCTTCCTGAGGATAATAAAGTTTGTTTAGGTACTGAGTGAACTCCCAAATATTGACAATGACAATATCTTTAATATCATCATACTGAGGCATGTAAAGAATGCTGCCAAAATCTGTGAATGCTTTTAAAAATTCATCAACCTCTTTCTCTGTCATCTTAAGCTCTTTTGCTTTATGTATAATGAAGCTCCTTGGTAGAATCATAACATTCATTCCCCTACTGTCAAGCGATACCACTAGACTCCTCAGGACTATCCATTTGAGAGGGAACCACATCATACGCTGCTTGTACTTATGTTCTACTAGGTCTTCTATCTTTTTTCTGAATTCTGCTACAGAGTGACTGGCATTAACATCAACTTGTAACCATTTTTTTAAGAACTGGTCTACACCCCGTGATTGTGCTTCTTGAATGATTTTGTCCTTGGCTTGATCTGATGAAGAATCATTTGTAGAATCTGTTGTTGTTGCAATCATAACTGTGGCATTTTGCACTTCTTCTCCATGCCACTGCTGCTGAGTGTAACCAACTGTAGCAAAATGAAGGAGATATGTAAGTCGTGACCTGTGCTGCATAACTAATACATCATCTTTTCTCTTCCCATAACAATCAGAAGGTAAGTCGGGTCTTTCTTGAAGATTAGGTGCATCTCTATTCAGAGAAAAGAAAGCTAGACGAATGTGTCTGTGACAAGACAGTAACATAATTGATAAGAATTCGTAAAGAGCTTTATTGACACCAACATCAATTACGTTAATAAGAGAAACTCCATCTTGAATCAGGGCCAGCTTGCCAGGCTCATCTTTAATATTCTGAAGTAAACTTTTGGTTTTCCTCATTAGCCATCGAACATGCCTATCCATGACAGATTTTGGTGCTTGATTAGTAACTTCAAATTCTATGTCTGCTACACATGGGGTTAGACAAATGAGCCTGCAAAGAATTGAATAAATTGCCCCATGACGATTGGTAGCAAATGACCAGGCATATTTATTGTGCTGTGAGCTGCCAAGGGCACATAAATCATATATTGACAGACAATTCTCGTCTCTCTTTCTGTTTAAATAATAATGAATCCCTAATTCTGCCCCATCCTTTAATTCTATTTTTTGTTTGAGAACCGATTCCAAAACTTTTGTCTTTCCACAGTTAGGCAAACCCATGACTGCTATAAGACTTGTTACAACTGGGACCTTTTCATGTAGAATGATATCCCAAAACTTTGAGTCATGACAAATCTTCTCCTCTATAATAGTTTAAGAATTCAGTAGTGAAGTTACTATTTGGATAAACTTACTGTATGGTTTCACGACAAGATCAGCAGGTATATCATCACCTTTAACATCAAAATCACTTAGTTCTTGATAATAGAGGATATGCGTGCTAAGTATATTCATTGCAAAATAATTATATTCATTGCATACCGTAATAACTTTCAACAAAAAAAATTAGTTCGTTGGACGTCAACTTTCCATTGGCAGCAATGGAGAAATGATAGAAAAAGGCTTGGTACCAGGAAACCGCTCTGTATTTCTTGATAGCAATCTTTCAGGTGACTACTAGACCCCATTAGATCCTCAGGATGCTTTCTAAGCTTCCGAAAAAGGCCTCAAGAAGGTAGCAAGGCAAGAAAATGTGTTTTCCCCCATTGAACTCTTAATAAACTTGACGTCCAACATGGCGGCCAATTTACTGTGTGGGTTGGATATACGGTACTAAAAAGCTATGAATATACTTAGCACGCATATCCTCTATTGTAATCCCCCAAATCGCCTGTGACAATTGCAGACGGCCCACCTTCATCAGCAGTAGCACCAACGGCGACCGGCTCTGCATTTGTTAGGTAATCCACATCCATGATCACCCTCTTAAGGCAGAACCTTCTCTTTCAGGGAGGGCAAATGAAAAGCTCGGACAAAGTCAAAACATTTCTGGAATGCGCCTGTTCTAAGTGTTATGTTCTTGTCAAAACCAAAACGACACAAAATTAAATTTTATAAGCCACGCCCAACAATGGAAAATAGTAATATTTAAAATTTTAAATGCAGCTAAAAAATAATGTAAAATAAAGCCAATGCTAACAGCAATTTAGACTAATATGCTATACTAGTGTTTTTAAGTTTCTCAGCCATATCATCACACCCATTCTCCTTTAATCTATCTATCAGAGCGTGCCTAGTATGCTTGTCAGTTTGTTTTTCCCACAATAGCAGCATCAACATCATTGCCTTCTTTTTACTATCCTCACTATCTTCTGGATTACTCAAATCAGGGAATTTACTTTCATCAATGTTCAGTGCTTTTTTAAAGGCATCAAATTTATATTTGCCTGTAATAATTCCAGAAATATCTTGAAAGTTCAGTAGATTATCTGAAAAATAATTATAATATCAATGAGCTGTAACTGAGTTAACACTTGTCTTACTTTCACTCGTTCTTGCTCCACTGCCTTCGCTTAACAAGTCACACTACATGAAACAAAATAGACAACAATAAATACACAACTATAGTTGATAGATATCATTTTATTGTAAATAAACTTGTTCTTTAGTATCATTATTATGCTATCATTATACCTGTTTTGCTGCTTTGCTCCAGCATAATCTAAAATTATTTTCAGTTGAACAAGCATCACAGAGCTGAGGCTCACAATCATTATAGAGAAAATGACATCCACCTTCAGGAGATGCACAGGGAACAGCAAAACTGTATTTGAGGTCACGTATTACATTAATTTTTCTTTGGAGACATCTACAGGAACCAGTGATTACTTTTTTGCATGCTTCAACTGTTGCTGGAGATGTGAGTATGTCATTGGAGCTGTTCATTATTCTTAATCTTGTTTTGCTTCCTTTGTATATCATCTCTATCTTAACAGGAGGACCACTCTCAGATTGGAATTGAAATCGTGAAATGTTATTGTGTTCTGTGGCAATAAGAACAGCATCTTTATTCTTCAAAATGGAATTGCTAATGCAAGCTTGTACATTGGCTGGGAAGTTGACACTCTCTATCTCAATGAAAGCATAATCATTCTCCTCTTCTGATGGTTTGTATACTTCACAAATTCTTGCTAATGGTAAATAATAGTGCACTTCAGGCTGAAGTGGCTTCTGGTCAATGAGGATAGACTGACCACTTTTGATTTTAGAGGCCATTGCAAATGTTGTAAGAACTGTCATAAAATCTTCAGCATTCTTAGGATGCTTGAAAAAAATCTTTTTGACAGATGACTCTGATATGATTCCATACTTCAACAGATTGGTAGCATACGGCTCTCCTTCCTGAGGATAATAAAGCTTGTTTAGGTACTGAGTGAACTCCCAAATATTGACAATGACAATATCTTTAATATCGTCATACTGAGGCATGTAGAGGATGCTGCCAAAGTCAGTGAATGTTTTTAGAAAATTTTCAACTTCATCCTCTTTCATCTTCAGCTTGTCTGCCGTTTCTATGATATATTTCTTTGACAGGATGATTGCCTTTGTTTCAGTACTGTCCAGTGACACTACAAGACTCCTCAAAAATATCCATCGAAGGGGAAGCTGTATCGTGAGCTGATCATATTTATTTTTAAGGATGTCTTCCATCCTCTGCCCAAATTCTTTTGTAATGGATTTCTCGTCATCAATATCAATTACTATCCAGTTCTTTAGAAAATGGTCTACATTTCTCAATCTTGCTTGTTCAATTATTTCCTTCTTGGCTTGATCTAATGAAGGTGTGTTTCCTGCAGGTGAGCCTTTTGGCCTTGTCTTTGTTGCAATCATAACAGTAGCATTCTCTGTTTCTTTTTCAAGCTGGTCTTTATTAGTATAACCAACTGTAGCAAAGTGGAGGAGATATGTGAGTCGTGACCTTGGCTGCATAACTAATATGTCATCTTTTCTATCTCCATAACGTCGAGATGGTAGGTCAGGTTTCTCATGAAGTTTAGGTCCATCTCTATTCAATGAAAAGAAAGCTAGACGAATGTGTCTGTCACAAGAGAGCAGCATCATAGATAAAAAGTCGTAAAGAGCTTTGTTGACGCCAACATCCATTACGTTAATGAGAGAAACGCCATCTTGAATGAGGGTCAGCTTGCCTGACTCATCTTTAATTTTCTCAAGTAAATCTTGAATATTACCCATCAACCATTGAACGTGCTCTTCAATGACAGATTCTGGCTTTTGATCTCTGAGTTCAAACTCAACGCTTGATATGATTGGGTATAGACGAATGAGACCACAAAGAATAGAAAAAATTGCCCCATAGCGATTGGTGGCAAAGGACCAGGCGTACTTGTCATGTCGTGAACTGCCAAGAGCACACAGCTCATATATTGACAAACACTGCTCATTTTTCTTTCTTCGAAGGTAATGATCAATTTTTGCTCCATCTTTCACTTTTACTTTTTGCCTCAGAATGGATTCCAAAACTGCCGTCTTTCCAGAGCTAGGCAAACCCATGACTGCAACAAGACTTGTCGTCACTGGAACTTTTTGCTTGAGAATGATATCCCAAAAAACATCATACGAAATCTTATCGTCTAAAATAAAAATTGAGTTAAACTAAGAAGTGAAACTAGAGGGAAATGCAGGGCTCCCCACAAAGAATGCTTAGTGAGTTAAAAAGCATGCATTATGAGTTGATGAGCACTACAATACAATACATAGCTTTTGGAGCAACTTTAAATATTCATAAAAAAACAAATATTGATTGGAATCAGCTACACAATCTAAGAGCATCTACATTGTACTTGTATATATATATATATATATCAGAAAAACTATTAAAATGGAGATTTTTTTTCCTGGCAATTTTGGCAAAATTTGACCAAGGGACTTCGACTGGATTTTGGAGCAACTTTAAAAATTTGTAAAAAAAATCAAAATTTCAATCAGAAAAAATTCAAACTTGCTACACAACATAACACATGTACACATGTATATGCATCACAAAAAATATAAAATTAAGAATTCTTTCCTAGTCATATTTGACAAAATTCGCCCAAAGACCCTTATAATAGTTACAGGGGCTTTGGCCTATTTTATAGCAATCATAAAAACAATTTTGGTTGGAATAAGCTTAAATTTTGATACAGCATACAAGAACGTTTATAATAATTTATGTATTTGAAAATATAAAAATAATAAACTCTCACCAAAATTTTTGATAAATATCACGTACCGTATAGCGGAAAATTTTTGTGACCCAAAATTTTCGTGGAGTTTGCATTTCTTCAAAATTCACGAAAATAAAATCTGCGAAAATTGATTCAATACAGCTGAAAGGTAGAAAACCACAAAAATTAAAGCCATGAAATTAATTTTTGAACGGATCTGTGAAATTTTTCTGCTATATAGTAGATCATAATTATACACGTACATGTAGCTGGTAATGTGTTAAATTTTTAAGCAACTTTAAAACCTTATTAAATCAGAAATTACCAAGTGGCCTGACGACAAGTGTAACATCAAGTGTAACAGGAATATCATCAAGAGTAACAGCAAAGTCACTTTTTTGTTGGTATAAACCAAAGCCTCCAGGAACAAATTTAGGTTTAATATCATTGTCAGCAGTACTGATCTCTTCTGCCTCATAAGATGGACTGACATAGTCAGGCCCCGCCTGACTGGTAGAAGAGAGAGCTACACTGTCACCAGATATTTCATCGCTGGATTTAGCTGTGTCCCTACAATTGATGTAAGCATACACAGTACATGAAAACTTGCAAAATCTATGCTTTGAAGCTTTGCCTACCTATTATGAGTGTATTTAGATGTCATCCTTTCAAGTTGACCTTCTAGCTTGGCAGTAAGTGTCTACGCCCTTTATTTACAAATACGCCCACTAATAATAATTAGATATTAATCTAATTATGATAATTAATCTACTCTGCTCTTGCTGCAAAATAATTTTTAAAAAGAATTATTAAAATAATTATAAAAATATATGGAGCTCTTTCA
>NW_003546354.1:171927-183378 GCF_000090795.2 Amphimedon queenslandica | reverse complement strand
CCTGTCCGAGGACAGCTTTTGGCAGCCAAATTTGATCTGGGGGGATCTTTTTTTGATGGGACCCGTTTTTGCATGACAGACCTACCAAGTGGCTTGATATCAAGCGTGACAGGTATATCCTCAACGACACCATCAAAATCACTTGTGTCCTGGTAATCATGCTCCCCGCCTTTGCCAGTAACAAACTTAGAGCCTCCTTCATCAGCAACAGGACTAACAGTAGTCCCGCGCGGCCAGACTAGACCTGGTTCAGGTTCAGTTAGATCATCATCCCCTAAGTAAGCATGTACATTAACTGATTATAAGTGTAAAAACAACTTACCTCTGTTGTCAGCTCGGTTGTCAACCATTGATTGAGTCTTCAGTCCTTCCCAAAAGTCAAAACAATAATAATTAACTACATATTAGGCCACCAGGATTATTAAATTCCTTGTTTCTCAGACTCCACCTAGATGCGGGCGGGCGCTAGTTATTTATTATTATTGTTTTTAATTAATATTTTTAAAAATTCAATTTTTACTAGGAAACTCGCAATCTTCACACTGTGGGATCATTACTATCACATAAAGCAGCACAATATATTCAAAGTTCATATCAGTCTTTCCTTCTCTTGTCTTTCATCACAAACTCGGTATTGCTTGGTTCACTTGTGATCTCAATCGCTTTGATTGCAGGCTACACTCCAATAAGTCAACAGTCACAACAAACTTGACAAATGAACCAAATATACTACACACACTGCTGACAGTGTGAGAAGCTTCTACAGTGCTAAAACTCTCCTTCGATTGCCCAACATAAACAGTTTCTAAATGGGCATCTTCTAAATCCTTTGAACTTGGAATGGTTGAAAAAGAACCTGTTTGAATTTTTGAAAAAAGAGATGAAAATGTCAGGGTTTCATTGTCTTCCTACAAAAAAGATATGACATCACAATAATTTACATAATATTACATAATACTGACCTTGATTATACTCCAAGGAACTGAAGTCACTTCAGAGGAGATAGACACACTTAAGTACATTCTAAAGGAAATAGGCATAATGGTAAAATAAAAATAATATACTGTTCACATCAATTATAAAACTATATATGCCTTATATGGTATCTGAAATACAAACAATGTTAAAGACAATACCTTGCAGCTGATATCCAGATAAGATTTGATGCAAGTAACAGAGCAAGAAGCTGCAACTGTAGCTGCATCTGTACATATGAGACCAGGCTGATATTTGAGTGAGACTACGGTACAACGACAAGGCTGATAGCTGAGTGAGAGCTGAACAACAGCCACTGCTGGAGACCTGTACTGAGGTACAGTAGATAGCCAAGCAGCGAGACCTGATGAGACTTGTAAAATGGTTTGAGACTTGTAAAATGGTTTGAGACTTGTAAAATGGTGAAAATGAGTAGCAGAAACAAGATGTGTTAGCTAGATAAAAAGATATGACAGAAAAACAGCTCCAAAGACGAAGTGACAGTGTGTTACAACATCTACTTCACAACTGCGCATGCGTATGCGTGCGTAATAAAAATACGAGCGCAATAAAAATACGAGCGGGCGGGGGACGAGAAACAAGCATAGATACACACCCAAGAGTTATCATTAGTGAAACATCAATGTTGCTTCATCATGCATGGGCCATGATGGATTACCAAACCTGTTCCAGTGACAGGGTGGAGCACTAATTTTTGACAACTTGACCCACTAATGTTGCAAAACAATGATTCATTGCTGCTTTAAAACAGAAGTGATGCATGAATGTCAAGGATCAGGGTTGAGTCATGGATGATATCTTTATTGTTTCAACTTTGTAATCATTAATTCATAATGAATAAGTGAGCATTAAGGTAACAATCATGAATGAGATTAAATAAATTATACACTATGGTTCAGCTCAGAAACAACATGTATTAGCTATATAGCTTAAACGTAATTATACAGATCATCTCCAGCTTGTTCCTCTCCTGTACTCATTAAAGCTGGGTCTTCATAATCTCCTAGCTCTCCTTCATCTGAGGTACTTGTACTTGTCATAGTATCATTCATATAACAGGTAGCACTATCTTCTTCTAATACTTCTTTCCAATCAAGAGCAGTCAAATTTCCTCCAGGACCATATTTCTCTTCTACCCAAGCTTTAAATGAACCGTAAAGCTCTTTTTTTCAGTGAAAATAGAAGGTTTATCCCGAATAAATTTTCTCTATTTAGTGTATGAATAAAAAAACAGTATGAAATATGTATTTACCAGAAGGGCAAGATTTCTTGTGTAGTTTGGACAAGAATCAGTATTAGCCTTCATGTAACCCATTATAAGAGCAGCCAGTGATTTTGTATCTTTATTTCGATACTTTCCAGAAGGATGAAGAATCTTTAATTTGATAACAATTAAAATCACTGCATGCTCTTGGGGCACTTACTCTTCTCCTTTCTTCACTCCGGAATGTTACAAAGAGAGAATTGGTAAACTTCAATGATGCATGAAGAATCCTTTTTGAATGTATATCAGATCTCAATGTGGCTTTTACCATTTTCTAGAAAATAAATACATAACATTATTATAATACACATTTGTTGTACTAACAAGCACACTATCTTCAGTAGGAGTTCGGAACATGGAGTTACAAAATAAAATTGCTGCTCCTTTTCGAAGAGGTGCCTAACAATAAGGTTTTTAAAAAAGGTAAGGGTTAATAATCAGTGCTCAATCTTTAATTTAAACATAGAGTCTACCTGATAAGAGGTCTTTTCAATAGAAAAAGTACTGTCACAATACTCTTCCATTAATTGCTTCAATTCTCCCTGAATATCTATTATCTTGTCCACATTTTTCTCTAATGTAGATATCCTTGTCTCCAACTTTGAGGTTTGATTTTGAGTGTTTCTTATGATGTAGTCCAACATCCCAAAAAGTGGATGTGCTCTCGTAGCATTATTTACATCAATTCTACTAGAGGTACCAGAAGGATGAGGAGCTTGGCTAGCTTGCGAGGAACCTGAGGAGGAACCTTGACCAGTAGCATGAGTAGCCATCGCCACTTTTACCAGTTTACCACTACATTCACTGGGCGGTGCATCAGTCATGTGAATGCACGTGCAGTAACACAAAATGGCGATGATTGGTGCGTTGGTTGGTGCTAAAGTTGATAATTGTTAGTTACTGAGTCCATTTACTTTGCTACTTCTTATACCGGTAATCTTGTTTAGATTGGATTTGTACACTGTGTGACAAGAAGTATGAACATAAGTCGAAGTATTGCCGGCACTTGGAATCCTTCTCGCATAAACGCCTTGCAAGTCTTCATTCTCTTGAAGATGAGGGTCAGTCGGATCTGGATGATGATGAAGAGATCTTGGAACAGAGACATGAAGATGAGTTTAATGATGAAGATGATCATGTTATTTTGTCAGAAAGTGATAATGATGACATATTTGATTTGGACAAGGTACCTTTGGTCATTTTAATGCATGCATGATTATCTAAATTATAGGATAGCTGTTGTAATGATGTCGATAAATATCCTCAATCTGATAGTTATGAAAGTGACATATCAGGTACCATGTATAATTAAATAGTTTTACCGTTAACTCCTATGACGTAGATGAAGACATTCAAATGATTATTGATCAGATCGATGAAAATAACACTGGTGATTATTACCCATTTCCATCTGAAATCTATGCTCTTTTATATATGCTGGTGCATTCGCCACGACCTTTTGTATGTTAATTTGATGATAACTTTGTTGTGAATCATGTGTTTTCTACAGGGCGAAAGTAATTTGAAATTCATTCTGTATGTGTGTAAAAAGTTGAACCCATTCCTTCCTAGTCTTGATGATCTCAAAAAGTTTTCTCTTCCTGGGTTTGTTCCGCCATCTAAGGTATGTTTATTTCAATTATATAATCTTAATAAATTCTTCTATTTTTTAGCATTGCTCTGTAAATGGTATTGATTTTTATGTTAATTTACCATCTACTTTTATCAGAAACTGTTTTGCAAATCCTGTTATAGCCAGTAAAATTATCCGTCATCCTGTTAAGGCAAAAGAATATATAAAGTGAGCATCAGCATATTAAATTTCAAAATATATTTTGCAATTTCAGGGAAATTTATTATGCTAAAAAGTGGCATAACGATTTTCACTGTCCCATGATAATGAGCCCCATAGGGCACGTGTTTGAGAATGATTTTATTAAATTTTCCCACTCTGTAAGTGGAGAAACATTGGGTAAAGTTTTGAAATTTTATGACAAGGTTAGTACCCCAGCCACCTTAATTATTTTAATTGACTTACAAATATACCTATAGGAAGGAGAAGATGGCACGTTTATGACTGTTGAATTATTATTGAAAATTGAACAAGTATGGATATTTTTTCCAGGCTTTACTCTTCTGAATGAACCTGATTCTGATGTATACTTCATATGTCAACAATGCGAAGTGAATTCTGGGAATATTGTAAGTCTTGCATCACCTCCACTACCTACAAATTTGTTGAAGCTGACTTTACCTTCAACTTCAAGTAGAATTTTAAATTTGAGTCATGAGGTTAGGTAGCAATTTCAATTGTATATTCTACATGTATAGCTTGTATTTTGTTAGGAGTATGTAAACTTTGTAGAGGAGCATCCACTTAAGGTTAGAGCAGCAGGGCTTCCAGTTGTTGTAGCACCAGTTTATATTTACTCTGATGATACCAGTGGGAATCGCTCCAAAAAATGGAACAAATTTGACATTTGGTGCATCTCATTGGCATGCCTACCTCTAGATTCTTCTCATGATATCAGTAACATTTATTTTATGTGTTGTTCTAACAGATGTGATGCTCTTCAAATGGCGGGTCCTGTTGCAGCTGATTTATGCCGCCTTGAGTTAGGAATTCAAGTTCATGACTCTTTTTTGCATACAGATATCTTAGTCATTGCACCTGTTATTGGTCTGTTGTGTGATAATGCGATGTCTTCAACTCTTTTAAATCATTTGGGTAGTACATCAATAAAGCTATGTAGACTGTGCACAGTTAGTTGTTTTCTCTATAGTGCAATCTAATTCCTGTATATAGACTTCAGATGGTGCTGAAGTGGGAGAACCTAGAACAAAAAAGTTGGCTATGGAATGTATTGAAAATATAACATCTGAAAAAACTTTGGAAGGAAAGAAAAGACTAAGAAAGCTCTATGGTTTAAAGGAAGGACCTAACCCACTTTTTAACCTCAACATTGATTTATATCAGTATGTTATAGTTAGATAAAAATGATGTTACTTCTGTGACCTTTTTAATCATGCAGGTCAACTCCAATTGAGGCTCTACATACTATTTTGCTTGGAACCAGTAAATATATGGTTCGGGAATTTATGAATAAGAGATCGCCTAAGGAGAAAACAGAAATAGTGGCTAGGATAAAAGCATTCTCATATTCTGGTTTTACGTCTAGAGTTTCAAGCAATATTAAGTACTTCAAATCTTTTGTGGGTCGAGATTTTAAATCGTTAATGCAAATGGCACTCCACATTTTCCAACCTTACTTATCAAGCAATGAATTGAAATGCTGGATTTCACTTTCTAAAGTAAAATAAATAATACAAGCAAGCACTATAATTTTACTCATTGCATAGGTTTTTAGGCTAGCTTATTGTGTCCGTTTTCAAATGAATGATGCACAGCTGTGGAAAGATATCTGTTGTGACTTTGTCCAGTGTGCTGTAAGCTATATGCCAGCTTATGCTAAAAGACTCAAGACTCATTTAATACTTCATCTTGTTGACCATATTGTGGATTTTGGCCCTACTCAAGGCTATAATACTGAAAGGTTATGTATGCCACTTATTAATCCACTTAATGATAAGATCTGTAGGTTTGAGTCCTTCAATTCTCTAGTCAGATCAGCAAATATATATGGGAACCGCCACTCTCCTAGCAAAGACATTGCATTTCGATTTGCTACGATTCAACATTTAAGATTTCTTTGTAGTGGTGGGCATGTAGACGGAAAACAGTAAGTTCATTTGCACTGATAACTGTGTTATTACGATTTATATTAATATTTATTTTATGTTAGATGTGGGGAGCACTTACGTGGGTTATTCTCTTCACCTATTGTGCAACATTTTCTGTGTGGAATTCCATTCAGTGAGCTGCTTAAGGAAAATTTAATATATCAACCTGGCTGTTTGAGAAAGGTATGTTCAAATCATGGAGAGTATTGTTTTATTTTTTGCAGCTGAGTCATGGAACAACAACTTGTAAATTGTGTGATGTTTCTACACATGCATACTATGACAAAAATGGTACTCTGTTGAGGGATGTGTTAAGAATTTGTCAACTACATAATTTACCTGAAAGTGCATCATTACTTTCTCCTTTTTTAAAGTACAATGCAGTAGTAAGTGCCAATGGAATACTTGTAAATGTGGGAGATTTTATAAAAGTCTCATCTACTTCTACTAAGGTAAGCATTATTTTCGTAAGAATAATTATGACAGTTTTCATCAGATAACTACTGGAATTATACTTGCTTGTGGAATATTGGATAAGAAATTTGAAATCTGCATTGTCAGGGAATTGGAGCCACAGATCGACATTAGTAATGGAAGTCCTCTCGTAACTGAGTTTGATTGTCCAATTCTGTTCTTAACAAATAATATATTTGTTGTGTCACCATTGTGTATACATTCTCCAATATCTGTTTCTCATATTTGCTTGCATACTTGCCTTTTATCTTCTGATTCTTTAAATTTTATACATGATTTTTCTAACTCTTTATTTTGTTATAATATTTACTGCATCTCTAATAATTAATTATAATAATTATTCGGTTAGTTAATATTAATGATTTTAATAACTAGCAGTTGTCAATAATGATTCAGGCCCACTCTCATTTTGATTCAGGGCGATTAGTTTAAAGTGTATCATCCATGTTGACAAAAATTAGTGGCTCAAGCTGATTTGACGGGATTGAATCTATCGGATTTCAGTAGTGCATCATTTAGGAACTCTTGGGCGTGTAGTAAAAATGGAGAATTTTTCCTTAGGCTAGCAATTTTGATAAAATACCATGGATCAGAGTTTTCTACAAAACTCTACTGAGCAAACTAAACAGCACCTCATGAGCTGGCAAGAAGCTGAGCACCAAACTGGGAAATCCCTCTAGTCTCAGGTAGCCAGACCACACCGGGTGTGGTCTGTGGGCTACACGAGACTAGAATAGGGACATGCACATTATTCTTTTTTTCAACCCTATAATTCTATTCTTCAATTCTCTTCCTCAATCCCATTATTCTCTCCTTTTTGGCCCATTATTCCCATTATTATGCTCTGATAATACCAAAAATTCATTTTGATTATTAATATCATCATTCATGGTTATATTGTAACACTACTGATGACTCAATGTAATCCTCAAGTGAATTACTTTGAGTGTCCTGAAATCTGTTCAGTATTATTTCCAGTGGAGTTACTCATTGCTGTTGCTGTAAAGTGCTGTTAAATTGTACTGTACTGTTTGCAGACACATGCTCATGCAGTATTGAAAGGGTTAAATACTGATCACGTGATCCAGACAGGCAAATTTTAACCCATTATTCTTTCTCTAAATTTCCCACCCATTATTCCAAAAGAAATTCCCGAATAATGTGCGTGTCCCTAGACTAGAATCCCTCAGGGGGAATCCTGATTGTCACACTTTTATGATAAATAAACTACAGATGTTGAGGGTTAGCTACTGGATATATACAGGAAGATGTTAGTTGATTAGAACCCTAGGCAGGAGCAGAGGCTTCTAATCAAGTAACATCCTCCTGTGTATACATGCATATAGTTTATCTTGTTTGTACTATAGTGTGTGGGCGTATGTAAGGCAAAGGCACTGCTGTATAACTACCAGTATTGGCAGTTAGATGACACTTTTATAAATAAAATAAGTTCTAACTACCACTCCTGTGGTCTCCAGTATATAAACTCGTGGTGATGCCTTTGATATGCCCACACACTATAGTACAAAATTAATGATAATGTATACGTGATGTAACATGAAGTGGCCACTTCATGTAGCTGAGATACAGTGTAGATTGAGAAAATTTTTTCTGCATTTGTATTGAGTCAGTATAGTCAGTACACTACAAAAACTCAATTTTGATAAAAATTTCAATTACATTTTGTTTGGCTTAAACCTTAATCACAATTAGGTACATTGTACATGTAATTCTAATTGAGCCTACGTGTAAGTCTGCTATCAACTACCATGCAAATAAGAAATCTATCATAAAAATAAAGGACAATATGACTTCAGCATACTAGATACATTGTTTGATTAATTTTTATTTTAAAAAATAATTCATTTCTAAAACAGAGGCATGCTAATTTTATATAAAATGTTAGACAAAATATCTATGTAAAAGCTAGTAGCAGTCTAAAGTTTTAGTCAGTATTTAAGCAACTTTGTACAGCACAAAAGTAAAAATTTCAGGGAGAGGTAATAGGTACATGTAGTTTTAGTTTATCAGCAGTACGGTTCAGTTGCATTTCGTGCAATATTTTAATCAAAGAGTGCCTGGGACTGCTTTGCTTGGTCTCCCACTTCATCAGTGCTTCCATTAACTGGCGATCTTCTTGGTAGCTTTTTGTAGCCTTGTGTATATCTACATTAAACTTTTGTCTTAGCCTAGAGATCATGTTTGTCCCTGCTACATCTTGCACGACTTGTGAAAGCTCAGAAAATGTAAGATGATCCTCCTCTTTCCTAAGCTTATTGCACTGCATAAAAATAAACAAAATATAAATACTTAATATAATACCATATAGAGGGAAATTTTGGAGGGAATTAAATTTGGCAAATTTGGCATTTTGATAGCCATTTGTCAAAATAAAATCCGCCATTTTGATTCATTTTATGCATGCTCAATGGCAGGCCACTAATTTGCCAAATTAAAATTTGCCAATCACCAAGATTTAGCAATTCACCAAATTTAGCTCCCTCCAAAATTTCCCGCTATACAGTAAACTGCAAAATAATTATTATAGCAATGCACAGATTTACCATTTTTGCTGCTGCAATCCAGCAATTACGGCAGAAAAATGCATCATGACTAGTGCGTTTGCAAGCCTGGCATAAATCAGAATCATCATTGAAATAGACATAATGACTAGCACCATTGACAGCAGAGCATGGAATACCAATTGAGTACTTCAAATATCAAATCTGGTTGGCCATTCTATTGAGACTGTCGCAACAAGCTTCAATGATGCCTTTACAAGCTTGCACACAATCATGCATACCAGTAGAGGCATCTTTGATTTGAAATATGAGCTTCGTTTGGTTTGCTCCATACACCATTGTAATTTGAATCGGACGGACTCTTGGAGGTCGATATCCAAACTGTGACGTGTTGAAACTTTCGTTTCCAATGAGATAAAAATTTGGCTTTTTCAGTATCTCATGACTGATGCTTGCTTGAATGTTAGCAGGAAAATTAGCACTTTCGATTTCAAGAAAGGCATAGTCATTGGTATGATCAGATGGAGGAGATCTTTTATTAATTCTGGCAGAAGGCAAATAGTAACACACTTCAGTCAAAAAACGTCCATTCAAATATGCTTTTTCTCTATTAATAAAAGCTGCCATTCCAAAAGTGATGATAATTTTCATAAAAATGTCTACGTACTTTTTTAAAATTTCTGATGCATCTGAAATCTTGATGATTCCATAAGTGGTCAAATCTTTGTACCATTTTTTTCCTTCTTTCGGATAAATAAGCTCATTTAAAAATCGCACAAACTCCCATATATCAACAACTACAATGTCTCTCAAAGCTCTAAACTGTGGCATATAAAGGATGCTACCAAAATCAGTAAAAGTGACAAGAAAGTTCTCAAACTCTTCTTCATCCATCCCTATCTCCTTGGCAGCAGCATCGTAAATATCGATTTTTCTTAATATCATTGTTTTCATGTCCCCTTCTTTTTGTTGTGCGGAAATGACAAGGCTCCGTAGGAAAATCCATTTAAGTGGAAGAGTTTTTTGAAAAATTTGGTCTTTCATAATAAATTCTGTAATTTCCTTTTTTGCACTTTTCAATGAATCAGCATCATTAATTGAAACAAGTGCAACGTTTGAAACAAATTTCTTAATATTTAGCTTTTCTGCTTCTTCTTGTATTTTATCGGTAGCGGCTTTATGGAGTTGCGAAGAAGAACCAGCAACAACAGACTGGCTATTACTAGAAGCAACAACAAATGTTCTTTTACTATCATCTTCCTTCTGTTTTGGATTGTGGCCAAGTGTTGCAAAGTGAAGAATGCAATTAAGTCGTGACCTCAATGTCAAAGCTAAACGATTGTCACTTCTTCTGCTATAGTGATCAGCTGACAAATCTGGTACTTCATTAAGCTTAGGACCATCCCGCTCTAAAGAGAAAAAAACAAGGCGCAAATGACTGCGGCAAAAGGAGAGCATAATAGGGAGGAAATCATAGAGGGCCTTGTTAACACCAACATCCATTATATTGGCAAGAGTGAGGCCATTGAGAAAAAGAGCCTCTTTCTTTTCATCTTTGGAAATATCCTTTAGCTGTTTTGCTGCTTTCCCCATGAGCCACTTAAAATGATCGTCAACTAACTTATTTTGACTTACGTGGCCATCGCTTAAAAACTCAACGCTTTTTATGTCGGATTTAGCAAGAGCAACATGACGAACAAGACCACAGAGAATAGAAAAAATGGCTCCATATCGCTCTGTAGCAAAAGACCATGAGTACTGATCATATGGCTTACCACCAAGCACACACAACTCGTAAATAGATAAACCATCAGGATTTTTCTTTCTTGTCATATACTCTTCAAAATTTCGTGTTGCGGTCTCCTTCAATTTGATATTTTCTCTTAAAATGGACTCTAAAATTGAGGTTTTGTTACAATCTGGCAGTCCCATTACTGCCACCAGACACAAGGCAACAGGAACTTTTTGATTAAGAATGATTCTTTTGAATTCTTCCATGGAAATTTCTAATTTGGGCCCTAACATAAAATAGCAATAATTATGATAATATTTATGTATAATGTCTATACCTATGTTCAAATTCACTACAAGATCACCTACAATGTCAACATCTTCAACTGCAGCACTAAATTTGGTGTCATCTTTGTGATCAAAGGTTGAAAGGGTCAATTGTGAATGTGATGTACCAGGAACAAAATCTACTCTTGCTTCATCATCTACTTCATCATCTGCTTCAATTGATAAAGAATAACTGTAATCAATAGCCCCACCCAGGCTATCACCAGATATTGGATAGGAAGAACCTTTGACCCTGTAATAATGATACAATAAATATCATCGCTATATATGTATTAGTTAAAGCACTGTTGAGAGAAGGTTACGGAAATTATTGCACGAGGGGCGGTTGAGAGGAAAATGTAGCACGAGGCGAAGCCGAGTGCTACATTTTCGTTG
>NW_003546354.1:163224-171917 GCF_000090795.2 Amphimedon queenslandica | reverse complement strand
TCGAGACCGTCCCGAGTGTAATAATTTCCGTAATCTACGAATCAACAGTGCTTTGATTGGTTTGTGGTGGTGCGTGGGCGGATCAAATGAAATTTCAAAAGTCGCGCAGGTGGCCAGCGTAAGATGATCAGATCTCATTTATCACTATTATTATTGTTACATGTCTAGTGTATGTAGCTGAGGCTGTTATTTGTCTCTATCAAAGCTTGTGGTTAATAGGAAAGCCCATACATATTATACTGTGCAGTACTATATATTCCCACACAGTGCTACATTTTCCTACCATGCGGTTATTGGAAGTTGTAGCACTGGCGGTTATTGGAAGTTGTAGCACTGGTGGCGCCTTTGACCCGCCCACGCACCATACTACAAATACATATATACTATGATCATTACTTACAATGTATCATAATCAATCTGTTTCTGATGCTTCCATATATTATCATCTGAAACTTTTTGAAGTATTTGCTCCTCAATTGAAATACAAATCCATAGACTTGCTTCATCGACGACAATGCCACTGATTAAAATGTGTACAGCTTCTGTATTCAATTTCTTTGACAACTTCAATTTTATTTCATGTAATACCGAGCCAGAATAAAGATCTCGCATTGGTGGTTGAATAAGAATGAAAAAAATAGAGTAACCAGATGCCAGAACAGCAGGAATAGATTGTGAAGGAATTTGAAATACTTTAAAATCTTTCATAGTGCTCTTATATTGCTCAACATACATAGCAAAAACCTTATTATTTCCAAGGTCATTATCGAGCTCTTCTAGAAGGTCATAATTAACCCAGTTGCAGCGCTTCAGGATGAAAACGTGAATATCAGTTTCACTTGTCACTTTCAGCCAATCGATTATGCGCTCTTGTGCGATATCTTCAATAACTTTAATGTACGACTGTGCAAAGTTTAGTCTCAGTTGTGTTATAGATGGTTCGTCCCCTTCATTTTTACTGCTTGAAGTGACTGATATCTGAACCTGATGCTCTGATTTGATATAACTAATGACAAATCTGGTAATATCAATTGGTATCATCTCAGACGCAAGAAACGCTTTAACTAATGTACGACAATTGGCATGCAGTGCTTCCTTGTCCCTCCAGTCCCACAGAATTTTAAGAGCTTTATAAGACACTGACTCACTAGATTCAGGAACAGAGCAACTGAGGCAGTCAGCAAGAGGTTGTATGTGATCAGCAGAAATACGAAATGAGAGGATAATGAGTAAAGCATCAGTGATTTCATCTTTTAGATACTGTGCAGCTAACTGAAGCTGCTGCACAATAATTTCAGTTGCTGAAACAAAATAGAAATAAAAAATGAAAGACACAATAAGTTTCTTACCATTCCAAAGTTTCAAAACATTGTCAAAACTTTCAATTGTTTCTGAGGCAGGAAGAAAAGTGCAATCCAGTGGAAATGTCATAGTTTCTAATTGCAGCAAATGTGAATGAGATTCCTTTGAAATAATTTTGAGGGAAAGACAGAAATCGAGTAACTGACGCCGATCAAAATGTGACGGCAAAGATGATAAAGCCTCACTGAAAACGTGAGTGCTGAGAAATAACTCTGACTTTGAATGGCCTTCCGGGGATGAGAAGAAGAATGGCACCTAAATTATAGTAAGTGAATTACAAATGAACAAATGAAACCATAAAAATTAAACCTCAGGAATTTTTACAACTTCCTTACCACCCAAAACCATGGGCCACAACTACTTTTTGATGAGGATTTACAATCTGGCACCAGTTTAGGCCAGCATACCATATCAATTTAATTCAGTCAAAAGCATTATTAGACAATTGTGGATCTTTTGACACATGATTAGAGTTAAATCATGCAGTGTCAACGCAACATCAGGTCTGGTATAATAATAATTATAAATCCACCTTTACTGTGAACAGCTACAGGCCGCAAACACAATCTGTTCAAGCCTTGCATGCATGAATGGTCACAAAGTGTAGTTTTATGAGGGTGGGATTTTGCCAAGATATGACTTACACATTTTCTCAGGCCCAATAAGGAAGAAATATCTTCTTCTGTGTTCTTAGGCACTGCATTGTCACAGGTTTGATCTAAACCAGGACTGGACCACTACATGTTAATTTAAAATTAGAATTGTTAGATATATGTACAATACATTTACTTACGGCGAGAGGCAAGTTTTGCGTCAAATCTTCCACTGCATTACCACCAGGACTTTCATTGTCAAGATTAGAAGTCATGCCTCGAGTTCCACTGTCTATTGTTCTACCTTGAGTTCTACTCATCTCTGCAATCAGTGAAGTGGTTGTCAAAACCAAAATGACTATGACAAAAATTTATGAGCCACGCCCAACAATGGAATCTATAATTTAAAATTGAAAATACAGCTAAAAATATTATAATAATGCAAAAATAAGACGGAATTTACTAGCAACTACAGTTTTTCAAAACTAATATGCTATACTAGTGTTTTTAAGTTTCTCAGCAATATCATCACACCCATTCTCTTTTAATTTATCCATCAGAGCATGCCTAGTAGGCTTGTCTGTTTGTTTTTCCCACAATAGCAGCATCAACATCATTGCTTTCTTCCTGCCATCCTCATTTCCTGGACTACTCAATTCAGGGAATTTACTTTCATCAATGTTCAATGCTTTTTTAAAGGCCTCAAATTCATATTTGCCTGTAATAATGCCAGAAATGTCTTGAAAGCTCAGTAGATCATCTAAAAAATAATCATAATATCAATGTACTGTAACTGAATTAATACTTGCTTTCATTTGTTCTTGCTTCACCACCTTTGCTTAACAAGTCACACTACATGAAATAAAATACACAACAATAAAAACACAACTAATGAGTAATGACACATAGATAATTATTTTATTGTAAATAAACTTGCTCCTTAGTATGTGCTATCATTATACCTGTTTTACTGCTTTGCTCCAACATAATCTGAAATTATTTCCAGCTGAGCAAGCATCACAGAGCTGAGGCTCACGATCATAATAGAGAAAATGACATCCACCTTTAGGAGATGCACACGGAACAGCAAAACTGTATTTGAGGTCACGTATCGTATTAATTTTTCTGTCAAGACATCTGCAAGAACCAGCAATAACTTTTTTGCATGCTTCAACTGTTGCTGGAGATGTGAGTATGTCGTTAGAGTTGTTCATTATTCTTAATCTTGTCTTGCTTCCTTTGTATATCATCTCTATTTCAATGGGAGGGCCACTCTCAGATTGGAATAGAAACCGTGAGATGTTGCTGTAGTCTGTGGCAATAAGAACAGCATCTTTGTTGTTATCCATGATGGCGTAGCTAATGCAAGCTTGTACATTGGCTGGGAAGTTGACACTCTCTATCTCAATGAAAGCATAATCATTCTCTTCTTCTGATGGTGTATATTCTGCACGAGTTCTTGCTAACGGTAAATAATAGTGTACCTCATCAGGTTGCTGCTGATCATCAATGAAGATAGACTTCCCACTTTTAATTTTAGAGGCCATTGCAATTGTTGTAAGAACTGTCATAAAATCATCAGCACTCTCTGGATGCTTGCAAAAAATTTTTTTGACAGAAGATTCTGATATGATCCCATACTTCAACAGATTGGGAGCATACGGTTCTTTTTCCTGAGGATAATAAAGCTTATCCAGGTACTGAGTGAACTCCCAAATATTGACAATGACAATATCTTCAACTTTTTCATACTGAGGCATGTAGAGGATGCTTCCGAAATCTGTGAATGTTTTTAAAAAATCATCAACTTCTTTCTTTGTCATCTCCAGCTCTATTGCTTTTTGTATAATGAAACTCTTACGCAAAATCATAACTTTTGCTCCTTTACTGTCAAGTGATACCACTAGACTCCTCAGCACTATCCATCTGAGGGGAAGGAGTAGGGTACGCTGCTTGTACTTGTATTTGATGAGGTCTTCCATCTTCTCTCCAAATTTTTCTATGGATCGTTCATCATTGACATCAACCTCTAACCAGTTCTTTAGAAACTGGTCTACATTCCGTGATTCTGCTTGCTTGATGATTTTGTTTTTGGCTTGATCCACTATCTTGGGATCTTTAAGCGATTCTGCTTGATCTGCTATCTTGGGATCTTCAAGCGATTCTGCTTGATCCACTATCTTGGGATCTTTAAGCGATTCTGCTTGATCCGCTATCTTGGGATCTTCAAGCGATTCTGCTTGATCCACTATCTTGGGATCTTTAAGCGATTCTGCTTGATCCGCTATCTTGGGATCTTCAAGCAATTCTGCTTGATCCACTATCTTGGGATCTTCAAGCGATTCTGCTTGATCCGCTATCTTGGGATCTTCAAGCAATTCTGCTTGATCCACTATCTTGGGATCTTCAAGCGATTCTGCTTGATCCACTCTCTTCGGATCTTCAAGCGGTTCATTTCTTGTTGCAACCATAACAGTGGCATTCTGTACTTCTTCCTGATTGCGCTGTTGCTGAGTGTAACCAACTGTAGCAAAATGGAGGAGATACGTGAGTCGTGACCTTTTTTTCATAATTAAAACATCATCATTTCTCCCTCCATAGCGATCAGAAGGTAGGTCAGCATACTCATCAAGATTAGGTCCATCTCTATTCATCGAAAAGAAAGCAAGACAAATGTGTCGATGGCAATGCAGCAACATCACAGCTAAAAATGGGTAGAGAGCCTTATTGACACCAACATCAATTGCATTAATAAAAGAGACACCATCATGAATGAGGGTCACCTTGCCAGGATCATCTTTAATGCCCTCTAGTAACTCTTTAGTCTTGCTCTGCAACCATCGAATGTGCTTATCCATGACAGATTTTGGTGGCTGGCTGGTTATTTCAAACTTGATACCTCCTACACATGGGTTTCGGCGAATGAGACCACAAAGAATCGAAAATATTGCTCCATATCGATTGGTGGCAAAGGACCAGGCAAATGTATGGTGTGTACTGCCGAGAGCACATAAATCATATATCGACAGACACTTCTCATCTCTCTTTCTGTTTAAATAATGATTGATTTCTAATTCTGCCTCATCCTTTAATTCTATCTTTTGTTTGAGAACTGATTCCAAAACTGTTGTCTTTCCACAGTTAGGTAAACCCATGACTGCTACAAGGCTTGTCGTCACTGGAACCTTTTCATTGAGGATGAGTCTCCAAAATATTTCATGGGATATCTTCTCCTCTAATAATAAAATATGCATAGCATTAATTGACTAATAGATAAGAGTAATATTTGGCAAATTTTTTTGTGCAAAGTGATAGGTGTGGTAAACTCATGGCAAAAATAACAACAATAATGCATCAGAAAAAATAGGTGATAGGTAGAAAGTGATAGGTACATTTTATAATGGCAATTTTGTGCAATGTGTCATTGAGCATGCTCAGATTGAAACAAAACAGCTATTTTATGGCAATATCTTCGCAGAGCTACTAATTACCATTATTAATTCTTTGCCAACAACTCATCTTTTTTGGCTCTAAGATTAAGTTGTTTGTGTGATGCAAAATAGATTGTTTTCATTCCAAATATGAATTTTGGCTAGCACTGCCCAGAAATTATTTCAGGGTTTCCCATAGTGCTCATGCAGGTCAGTGGATTTTAAAGTTGCTCAAAATTTTGACAAATACACAGGGTATTTTTCAAAAATCCATGGAAAATATTTTCAATTTTTATAATTTTGTAATACACATACCGTAGGGCGCCTTTTTTTCAAGGGCTATAAATTTCGTGGATTTTTATTTCGCGGATTTAATTTTCACGAATTTATGCCATCTGCTATCATGTACCATATTAATTTGATTTTCACGAAAGTAATTTTCGCGAATCTTTAAAAAAATCGTGAAATCCGCGAAATTTATAGCCCTCGAAAAAAGGCACCCTATGGTACACGTTCTTGTGCTGCATGGAAATTTTGAGCTGATTCAAAAAATTGGATTTTTTTACAAATTTTAAAAGTTACTCAAAAATTGGGCCAAAGTCCTTGTATACGCTTGCCAGTGGTGGATATACTGTTCACCCTGTCCCCACCCCTTGTTCTATAAAGGCGGAACCTAATAATAACGTAGCAATAACCAGAAACATATGCTATTTAGTCGTCGAAATGTCATGTCCTGCGCCCATATATACAACGGCACCAATCAATTCCCAAATCTCCCTATTATTACCGGCATCACCATAACAAATATCATGACAAATGCATGTGCCATCACAATCACATTATATAATTGGTTGCTCCCCAACATTGGCCCTGGCGCGGATAATTCCAATTCGATTAACATACTAACCCCCAAATATTAAGTACAATGTCCCAATGTCTTTGTGGTTTGTTGATTACAATCATCTAACATACCATGCCATTAACTAGCTCTTAGCTTACCCTCTTAAGACATTAGCGATTTTATGTTAACACTCCCCTGCGTTACATAAAAAGCAACCAACATAGACAGCCCGATAGTACAGGGTCTTTGGCCAAATTTTGTCAAAAATGACTAGGAGAAAATTATGATTAATTTCTTCTGTTACATATACATGTTCTTATGTTATTTAAGGCCTTTTCACACTGGCACAGTTTTCAAAGTGCTTTGATGCGCTTTGTTGATACAGCTGAAATAATGTGCATTGATCGTGTTCACACTAGAGGCCTTTTCACACTGGCACAATTTTCAAAGCGCTTTGATGCACATTGATCAAAGCGCATCACTTCACATCAATCCACCTCTGGAGGTGAAGTGAGACTGATGTGCATCAATTGAAAACCACTCTAGTGTGAACACGATTAATGCACATCAATGTGGATTACTTGTGCCAGTGTGAAAAGGCCTTTAGCAAGTTTGAGTTGATTTTGATCAAAATTGATTTAAAAGTTGCCCCAAAGCCATGTACTTGTGTCGACATCGTGCTAGCTTGACACGCTAGCACGATACTGTCGACACAAGTACGTGGCTACTGAAGCTAGTTTTGTTTAGCCACCTCCCTGCTTATCATGACACTCATGCTGTTCAAGTTACTTCACTTAGCATGCTTTGTGGGAAACCATGATTAAGTTATACAAATTTTGGCACTAATCATAGAAGACCTACTAAGTGGTTTGATAAGAAGCGAGACAGGTATATCCTCAACGACATCATCAAAATCACTTGTTTCCTGGTAAACATACTCCCCGCCGTCGCTTGTTAGAAACCGAGAGCCACCTTCATCAGCAGCAGGACTAACGGCAACTGGTTCAGGTTCAGTTAGATAATCATCCTCTAAGTATGCATGTACATTAATTAACTGATTATAAGTGTAAAACCAACTTACCTCTGTTGTCAGATCGGTTGTCAGCCATTGATTGATTCTTTCCCAAAAGTCAAAACATGAAAACAAAATAATTAAATTAGTGAATATTAATTTAGATTTAGATTTCCACACCCAACACATTAATAACGTAAATTCAGGAAATAAATAAATAAAGCAGCCTAAAATCAATGAATTAAAAGAATTTTTATTGTAAATATGTAAAGCTTTAAAGGCGCACTTCAAGCTCAGTCTTTAATCCCTTGCAGTTCTCCATCCAGTGCATCAGCAACATTAGGAATGCTACCAATCCATCATTCTTCACTTTTATATTATCCCAAATTTCCTTTTTTTGTTTGCAATAATATTCAACAGCTTGAGTTGACTTTTGTCATGCACAATCCTTTCTGACAACTTAACTACAAGATTGGCTAACTTGGAGGCCTTGAAAGAATCTATAAAAATATAAATAACAATATTGTACATGCATGTACTACATAAAACCATTTTCATTGGTATGCATAAGTATTGATCAATTTAAAAGTTGGTTTCTAGGGATCTTGCATCTGCTACTGCTATGAGAAACTGTTGTGTTTTGCTACAAAACATGCTTCTATTAACTCAATCATTATTATTATTATCTCCATAGGTGTTGTTTATTCACAGTATGATCAGTAGTGACCCAGATAACTTTAATGGTTGCTATAAAATATTATTAAAAATTTGAAAATTGCTTTATAAATAAAATCTGTATCTATTTTTTAGTTCACACACATGCATGAGTTTATACTATAATTTAGTATAGTGCTACTTGTGGGGTTGTGTCATTCCTATTTCCTCCAATTTTTCTTCCAGAAGAGAAGTGTTATCACATTTCTCCTCCCAAGCCAACAGGATTATCATGGCAGCTTTCTTTTTGTCACTAAGATCTGGAGGTGCTTCAGTTTGTAGTACTTCAGCAAGTCTAGATGCATCTATATCAGATTTTTCAAGCCATTCTCCAACTTCAATAATTGTGTTAGATCCTATAGGATCACCTATAGGGAAATTAATAAAATTAATGTGCGCAATTATTAGTCAAAAGTGACTAGGAGGGAATTCTCCATTTAATTTTTTTGATGCGTATACATTTAGATGTTCTACTATTGTATAGAATAGAAAGTTAAATACCTTGTAGTAATAGTACAGGGTCCTTGGTCCAATTTTTGAGGAACTTTAAAAATTCATTAAAAATTAATTTTGATCGGAATCAACTTAAACTGTCTACACAAAATTAAAACATGAGTATGCATCAGAAAAAAAATTTAAAAAATGAAAAATTCTCTCCTAGTCAATTTTGGCCATTTTTGATGAAATACCCTGTGCTATAGTACAGTGTCTTTTGCCTGATTTTTAGTACCTTTAAAAAT
>NW_003546354.1:155143-163214 GCF_000090795.2 Amphimedon queenslandica | reverse complement strand
GATTTTTAGTACCTTTAAAAATTCATTAAAAATTCAATTGTAATCGGAATCAGCTCAAACTTTCTACACAACATTAGAACATGTATATGTATCAGAAAAAATTACCATACGCGTCTTAATTTTTAAGGTGTATTAAATTTTGTTATTTTCGTGCTCACCTTAAATCCACAAAATTTAAACCACCTCTAATGCCATTCTATTGTATGTAGACTATGGCCAGAACACGAAAATTAGCTCACATGAATATTAACTTTTGAGCAAATTTCATTTGAAAACACGAAATATTGAACCCTTGAAAATTTGAACGTATACGGTATAAAATGGAGAATTTTCTCATAGTCAATTTTGGCCATTTTTGATACAGGAAAATTTTGATTACCTTTATCAGCTATTTTATCAGCACTGTGCTTCAATTCTCTACACTAAAAGCAAAAAATATCAATTATAAACATATAATGGTATAGTACATTGTATATCTACCTTTTTCGCTGCTCCAACCCAACATGATCTAAAGCTATTTTGATCGATTGCCTCCAGACAGCTACATTCCTCAAGCTCTTTATTGCAGTAGAGTGTGTGTCGTTTATCCTCAAGACCGCATGGAATTGTAACTTCATGTCTCAAGTCTCGAATTGTATTAGCTCTTCTACCCAAGCAGTGACAGAAAGCATAAAGAACTTTTGTACACGCATCAACTACAGACTCAAATGTGGAGGCGTTAATATCGTGTCGTACTACGAGCCTGGATTTCTGTCCTTCGTAAATCAGATCGATTCGAACACCAGGAGTATTGCCCTTAGATTTAAACTCGAATTGTGAGATGTTTGAATATTGAATGGGACAAAGAAGAACATCGTCATTCTCCTTCATTACTCCTTGACTGATGCATGCTTGAAAGTTGGCCAGAAAATTAACGCTCGCTACTTCAAGGAAAGCACATTTATCATCATTCTCTGAGAGGGGGTAGTTATCACCACTTTTAGCTGAAGGAATATAGTAGTACACACCAGGCTCAAGGGGTGCATCATCAATGAGAATAGATTTCTCACTCTTTATTTTAGCAATCATTACAAATGATGTCAGTATTTCCATTAAACTGTTCACAACATCAATGCCTAACAATGCCTGAATAGACTGGAGTGAAATGATACCATACTTCAATAGATGCTTGACATATGGTGCCTCAGGATTAGGAGGATAGAACAATCTGTGAACTGAGTGAATCCATAAATATCGACAATGACCAGATGCTTGATATCTTCAAATTGAGGCATGTATAGAATGCTACCAAACTCAGTGAAGGCGAGAAAATCTTCCACATCTTTTAGATTCATATTCAGATGAGCGGCTTCTCTGATTATAAAATCTTTATGCATAATAATAGCTTTTGAATTTGGCTGATGGGAAGATTGTGGGTTTAGTGACGAAACAAGACTACGCAATATGATCCAACAAAGAGGAAGGTCAAGTTTGTACTGGTTGACCTTTTTAATGATATCTTGAAGAGTCTTACCAAGGCTCTTTAAGGTACCTGTATCCCTCAAATTAACAAGCTCCCATTCCTTCAGGAACTATCAACACCTTCATTCTCTGCTTCCTTTAATATTGCTTGCTTTGCTTCTTTTACAGAGTTTTCTTCAGGTGCAGTGACAGCATCAGAGCCGGTGCTTTCTTCTTTTGTAGCAACCATTACTGTGTTGCATGCATCAATGGCGTCAGGATCATCTTTCTTGTAACCAAGAGTACCAAAATGGAGGAGATATGAAAGTCGAGACCTTTCTCTCATAACTATTTTGCTATCATTACACTTGTCATAACGGCTATGAGATAAATCAGGTACCTCATTAAGGTGAGGAGCATCTCTATCCAATGAGAAGAAAGCAACACGAAAATGTCTCTTGCAGGACAATAACATTATCGACAGAAAATCATAAATAGCTTTATTGACCCCAACATCCATGACATTAATGAGCGAGATACCATCTTGAATGAGTGACAGCTTCATTCTTTCCTCTTTGATCTTTCCCAAGTGATTGCTGACCTCCTCCATCAGCCATTGAACGTGCTTATCAACGAATGATTCTGGCTTTTTCTTAGTTAACTCAAAAACAGCTTCAGTAATTGAAGAATACTGACATGCAAGAGAGCAAATGATCGAATTGATTGCACCATAGCGATTAGTGGCAAAGGACCATGCATACTCGTCATGTGGCAAGCCACCAAGCACGCACAACTCGTAGATTGAGAGACACTCGTTGTTTCTTTTTCTTTTCATGTAGTCATCAAAGCTAAATGTTGACACTTCTTTTAGCTTTATAAACTCTTTAAGCATCCCCTCTATGGCTATCGTCTTTCCAGTGCAAGGTAGACCCATGAAGGCTACTAGGCATGTGGTCACTGGAATTTTCTGATGAAGGATGACATTCCAAAACTTTCTTTGAGTGATTACTATAACAATGGAATATTGGATAAAATGATTTACATGCATTTTGGAACCAAGTCAAGTTTAAAAATGAGACACAAAATTGATTACAGTTTTACGATTAACACAAAAAGGGGGAGAACAATTTTATACTCACAAAACAATCATAAGTTGTTTCAAACTTACTTTCTGCATCTTGTGAGTGTACGTCAAGTGATATGATAATATCCTCAACCAAAGTACCACAAAAGCTCTTAGTTTCATAATCAAAACTCTCATAGCCAGTACAGAGATCAGCATCGGATTGTCTGGCTCCTATTCCAGCATTGGCATCAAATGGAGTGGGATTCTGCGAGGGGTTTTGTTAATAGGAGAGAGGATCAGAATCAGCTTCATGTTTGTGATCTTGTCCTGTTGGTGCCCGGACACTGTCAACAACATCTACATGTATGCTGTCTCCAGATACAGGCTCAGCTTTTATGCTATAAATAAAACCATTATTATTTTGCACGGAGTAAAAGCTAGTAAAAGGTCACCTTGTTATGTTGCGACAAGGCGTGGCTGTCTACATAGGCGGGGCTCAAAGGAGTATTTTACAGCTTACTCAACTTTTTTAATATTCTTAAGGTGTTTATCTGTTTAAACATATTCATGAAGACATAGTTATGACAATTGGTATTCTCCATAGCACTCATACCGTATAGCGGAAAATTTTGGAGGGACTAAAATTTGGCGAATTGCTAAATTTTGGTGATTGGCGGATTTTAATTTGGCGAATTGGTGGCCACATGCATTGAGCATGCGTATAATGGCTCAAAATGGCTGGTTTAATTTTGGCGAATGGCTATCAAAACGCCAAATTCGCCAAATTTAATTCCCTCCAAAATTTCCCACTATACGGTATCATTAACATCAAACAGAATTATTCATGAATGGTTTAAAGTAATAACAAGTCTATTTATCAATAAAAATAATAACAAGTCTATCTATCAATAAAAATAATAACAAGTCTATCTATCAATAATTACTATTAAAATTAATCCAACACATAGTCTAGCAATAATGTAGAAACAGTATAGATATAGTATAACAGTATAGATATGGTATTGTAATTATTTGAGTTAATATACATCACTTTATTTCAGTATTCAGTTTTTTGGCAATATGAACAAACCCCCTATCCTCTAATATAGTTTTTAGTGCATGCTTAGTTGGTGTTTTTGCCTGCTGATTTTCCCAATGTAGGAGCATCAGCATCATTGCCTTCTTTTTGCGCTCACTATCTTCTGGATAAGGAAGCAAAACATCTTTGATGTTAAATGCTTCTTTCAAGGCATCAAAATCATACTCATCAGTAACGAGACCAGCAATGTCTTGTAATGTAAGTGGAATATCTGTATGACAAGTTTCTTTTAATCTTGCTTCATCGTCTTTCTTTAATTTGTCACACTACATAAATTAACAAAGTATGAATATTAAGGTTAATGAAAAATGAGTGTATAGATCTAATTCTGGTGTTGTTAATTACCTTACTTGCTGCTTTGCTCCAGCATAATCTGACATTATTTTCAGCTGAACAATCATCACAAAGTTGAGACTCACAATTGTAGTACAGATAGTGACATTTTTCACTAGGAGACTCACAGCAGGGAACAGCAAAACTATATTTGAGGTCACGCATCGTATTAATTTTCCTTTGAAGACATCGACATGAAGCAGTGATTACTTTTTTGCATGCTTCAACTGCTGCTGGAGATGTGAGTATGTCATTGGAGCTGTTCATTATTCTTAATCTTGTCTTGCTTCCTTTGTATATCATCGCTATTTCAATAGGAGGACCACTTTTAGATTGGAATAGAAATCGTGAGATGTTGCTGTAGTCTGTAGCAATAAGAACAGCATCTTTGTTGTTATCCATAATGGCATAGCTAATGCAAGCTTGTACATTGGCTGGGAAGTTGACACTCTCTATCTCAATGAAAGCATAATCATTCTCTTCTTCTGATGGTGTATATTCTTCATGCATTCTTGCTAATGGTAAATAATAGTGTACCTCATCAGGTTGCTGCTGATTGTCAATGAGGATAGACTGGCCACTTTCAATTTTAGAGGCCATTGCAATAGTCGTAAGAACCTTCATGAAATTTTCAGCACTCTCAGGATGTTTGCAAAAAATTTTTTTGACAGATGATTCTGATATGATTCCATACTTTCTCAAATTGGTAGCATACGGTTCTCTTTCCTGAGGATAATAAAGCTTGTTCAGGTACTGAGTGAACTCCCAAATATTGACAATCACAATATCTTTAATACTGTCATACTGAGGCATGTAGAGGATGCTACCAAAGTCAGTGAATGTTTTTAAAAAATTTTCAACATCATCTTCTAACATTTTCAGCTCCTTTGCCATAGCTACAATAAAACTCTTTTGTAGGATCATAACTTTTGATCCTTTGCTATCAAGAGATATAACAAGGCTTCGAAAAACTATCCATCGAAGAGGAATTTGTATTGTGCCTTGCTTGTATTTGCTTTTAATAAGGCCTTCCATCTTCTCTCCAAACTCCTTAGCAATAGAATTGTCATCATCTACATCAACTTGTAGCCAGTGTTGTAGGAACTGGTCTACGTCTTGAGATTTCGCTTGTTTCATAATCTCTTCTTTGGCTTTACTTATATCAGAATTGGTAGCTGATTCCTTTCTTGTAGCTACCATAACAGTAGCATTTAGTGCTTCTTCTTCATTGCGCTGTTGCTGAGTGTAACCAACTGTAGCAAAATGGAGGAGATATGTGAGTCGAGACCTTTGCTGCATAACCAAAACATCATCTTTTCGCTTTCCATAAAAATCAGAAGGTAGTTCAGGTTTCTCATCAAGATTAAGAGCATCTCTATCCAGTGAGAAGAAAGCAAGACGAATGTGTCGGTGGCAGGACAGCAACATAATTGATAAGAAATCATAAAGAGCTTTATTGACACCAACATCGATTACATTAATAAAAGAGAGACCATCTTGGAGTAAGGCCAGTTTGCCAGGTTCGTCTTTGATTTTCTCCAGTACATATTGTGCCCTGCCCATTAACCATCGCACATGCTTATCCATTCCTCCAGAATCTTGTGATCGACTACCCATTTCAAACTTAATATCTGCCACACATGGGTTTTGACGAATTATATTGCAAAGAATTGAAAATATTGCCCCATAGCGATTGGTGGCAAAGGACCAGGCGTACTTGTCGTGTTGTGAACTGCCAAGAGCACACAGCTCATATATTGACAGAGATTCCTTATTTTTTTTTCTTTTGAGGTATTGATCAAATTCTAACTTTGCCTTAGGTTTTAATTTTATCTTGTGTTTAAGAACAGACTCTAAAACTGTAGTCTTTCCAGAGCTAGGTAAGCCCATGACTGCTACAAGACTTGTTGTCACTGGAACCTTTTCATTGAGAATGATATCCCAAAATACGTCCAGAGAGATTTTTTTATCTATCAAATAAAGATACACGTGATGTGAATTTATAATTGCTTTGAAAGTTTGAATGCTAAAATGATATCAAATTTTGATAAACATAAACTAAACTAGATTATTTTTGAATAAGGAAAAAACAACATGACTACTTTAAGTCCCATGCAGTCCAAAATACAGAACAAAAGACTAAAATATGTACATAACCTACCAAATGGTTCAATTTCAAGTGCAATGGCTATGTCATCAAAGGCATCATCAAATTGGGTTTTATCCTGGTAAGTGTAATCTTGATCACCAATAACAAAGCAGGTATCCTGATCACTAGGGGTACTAGCAGCATCAATTGATTCATCCAACTGAAAATCACTGAAACAAAAGAACACTTAACAAAAGAAAGTGTTCAGTCTATATAATGATAAGATCTAAAAAGCACTAATCTCACAGTCAGTGACATAATGTTATGTATTGTCTAATATCCTGCCTAATGCCTATATGACTTACCTAGATGCCATCTCTTTTCTCTCAGAAACTCAACTTGACAATGTCACTCCCCTTCCAAGTTCCACCTACAGTTTGATTACAGAACATCTACTACTCCCATTTCTAAGAAATTATGAATACGATTCTGAACACCTCAAATTTACACAACAATAAAAACAATGTTATAGGCACAAATAACGTAAAGCATAAGCATAATTTTTAGTCTACAAGTACGTAGTCATTGAGGCTAGTAAAATAACTTTGAAAATTTAAAACTATAGTACTCTATTATGCATGTTAAAAACTAACATTATTAAGCTTAACAAAAATAATTAAAAGCTGAAGATAAAATTTAATAGTGTATATTATCATCATTATTCTCTAATTGCTCTCATGTTCAAACTGAAGTGCTCCCTCCAGAGCTGCTGTCCATTTTTCCCGCAAGTGATTAGCAACAAATTCTATTGGTCCCCCAATACTAAATAAAGCCTCTAGATACTTCATACAATGCTTCTCTAGGTCAGACTTAGAGTCCAATAGATTCATCACAGATAGAAAACTTGAGGTTATGCTTTCATAAGTTGGTGACTTCTGAACCTGCCTGGTAATAATTCCAGCTTCAAATAGTTTGTTAGCAATTTCGTTAAGAGAACTCTCCAAAATGTCTGCATAATTTGAATGATTCTTATTCATAACTTCCTTAATCTTTTGACGAGCTGTTTTAATGTCAATACCTTTAATAAAAACAGACAATAATTATAAAAATTATAGATGTGTTATGTACATGTACCTCCTTCTCTTCCTATTTTAGTTGGTGCTGGGGTAGCTTCATCACTGCCACTAGCAGCAACTATAATAGACATAATGTATTATTTTATGCATAAATAATGACAAGCATAACATTACCTGCAGTAAGATGAGCTGTTCTTCGTGATCTGTGAATATTTAGTGTAACAGGATCAGCCACACCCTCTACTGGTACAGAGTAGTGTAATGTAGGAACAGCATCAGGTGATGAATAGACTGATATGAGACATGATGGAGGAAGAGAATAATCTTTGTCACCAAAATTAAAAATGTCCCTTTGAAACAACTATATATTATGGAAAATAATTTGATTATAATTTTAATAATTTTACTTTGCAAGGTTCTGTGTGAGGTTCAATAGTCCATCCTTTAAATGACTTCTTCTGTGGAGCATTTAAATTTAATTCAATAAAAGGAGATGCAATACGAAAGTAAACATTAGGTCCCATTTCAGCTTTAGAATGTTTTCCTTCAATGAACTACACATTTCAAGGCAGAGAGTAATGTATATAGCAGTCATTCTTACCTGGAGAAGAGCATCCAATTTTTTAGCTGCAATAAATGTCACCAGATCCTCTGCATGCTTCTCCTCATAATATATCAGACCAGCATAATTTGTAGCCTCTTTCATACCAGTGGAGTGTACTTCTAGTAATATAAATAGACACAACACAGTGCTTATAGGAGTGCATTATTACTTACCATGAGACTCAGTACTTGCTGGTTTATCCAATAGTTCAGTTTGATCCATACTCTTAAATGCAGCAACTGCTGATACCAAGGGGCTAGCGATTGATCCTGAATCATCCAGTATGCTATTCTCATCAATTAGCTCTTTATCTTCCTTTCCTTTGGCTAATTTTGCATGCAGAGAATCATCTTGTCTCTTCTCT
>NW_003546354.1:143443-154486 GCF_000090795.2 Amphimedon queenslandica | reverse complement strand
TTATTACGTTGAATGAATCCATACCCACTCTTAGAGCTAAATTCTCCTCCTTCTACTAATTTGAACAGGTAAGGAAGACTGGGTGTGCTCATGGGAGCTATAGCAAACTTTAAGCATTGTGCTAAATCTGGTCGTCCTGTTAAATCAATGCAGTGCTGTATCTCTAACTTGAGTCGTTTGAGGAGAGGCTTTGAGAGTGATACTGCATACACAGCACTCACTAGGACAGTATTAGGAGGAAACTCGAACTGTCCTCCTACCAGAGCAACCACTGCTGCTTCTACTGTCTCAGAGGACAATAGGCTTCCTTCTTGTACTCCAATCCTTAGACCATATTTCTCCCAATTCATCAGTTGAGGTTTGTCTCCTTGAATTAAGAACAGCTTCTTCTCTGCTACCTGGACATCACTCAGACATTCCAAATCATCTATCGAAATCAAAACACATTCCAACTCATGCATGTGGTGTATCTCTTACCCATTAATCGCATTAAGTAGTTGGACTGAACTTTAACAGACCTAGTCTCTTTGGTTAATTGTTTCTTTAGGGATGTGATCATCTCAAGCAGTTGTGATTTCTTTTTCATTAGCTTCGATATGTGTGCGTCTTTTTCCAAAAGTTTGGTTTTCAAACCATCTACAAAATAACATCATTCTCTTATTCAATACTGTTTCAAGTGATACACTGTGTATTATGCATAATACACACAGCCTCACACTGTGTATTACACACTGATAAGGCTATAATAATTGAATTTCAATCATTATTTTAATCAGATGTTTTAAAAATTTCTATAACATAATTTAAAGCCTCACTGCCATTAAGACCTATACCAGACATAATTTTGATTTAAAAGACAACAAATTATCAATAATTTAAAACTTACATGTACTTTCACTCATTCTTGTTTTACTACCTTTGTTACACTGCAGAATAAAACAATTTATTACAACTAAATTGTTAATATTTTTTTACATAAACATACCATTTTTGCTGCTTCAATCCAGTATTTATGACATGAAATTGTTGAATCAATAGAGCGTATGCAAGCCTGGCATAAATCAGAGTCATCTTTGAAATTGAATAAATGACTATCACCATCAACAGCAGAGCATGGAATACCAATGGAATACTTCAAATATTGAATCTGGTTAGATATTTTATCAAGGCTATCACAACATGCCTCAATGACTCCTTTGCAAGCTGACACACAATGATGCATGCCAGTACAGGCATCATTTATGTGAAGAATGAGCTTTGTTTGGCTTCCTCCATACACCATTGTAATTTGAATTGGACAACCACTTGGAGTACAATATCCAAACTGTGAAGTGTCGAAACTTTCGTTTCCAATGAGATAAAAGTTTTGCCTTTTCATAATCTCATGACTGATGCTTGCTTGAATGTTAGCAGGAAAATTAGGACTTTCAATTTTAAGAAAAGCATAGTCATTGCTATGACCAGATGGAGATTTTTTATCAATTCTGGCAGAAGGTAAATAGTAACACACTTCAGTCAAAAAACGTCCATTCAAAAAAGCCTTTTCTTTACTAATAAAAGCTGCCATTCCAAAAGTGATGATAATTTTTATAAAAATTTCCATGTGTTTTTTCAAAATTTCCGATGCATCTGAAATCTTGATGATACCATAAGTGGTCAAATCTTTGTACCATTTCTTTTCTTTTTTGGGATAAATAAGCTCATTTAAAAACTGTACAAACTCCCAAATATCAACCACTACTATGTCTCTGAGATCTCTAAACTGTGGCATATAAAGGATGCTACCAAAATCAGTAAAAGTGACTAGAAAATTTTCAAAATCTTCTTCGTCCATTCGTAACTCTTTGGCAGCATAATCATAAACTTCTCTTTTTTTCAATATTATGGCTTTCATTGCCCCTTCCTTCTGCTGTACAGAAACCATAAAACTATGTAAGAAAATCCATTTAAGCGGAAGGGTTTTTTGAAAAATTTGCTCTTTCATAATAAATTTTGTAATTTCCTCTTTCGCCTTTTTCAATGAATCAGCATCATTAATCGAAACAAGTGCAACGTTTGAAACGAATTTCTTAATATTCAGCTTTTCTGCTTCTTCTTGTATTTTATCAGTAGCGGCTTTATGGAGTTGTGAAGAAAAACCAGCAACAACAGACTGGCTATTACTAGAAGCAACAACAAGTGTTCTTTTACTATCATCTTCTTTCTGTTTTGGATTGTGGCCAAGTGTTGCAAAGTGAAGAATGCAATTAAGTCGTGACCTCATTGTCAAAGCTAAACGATTGTCACCTCTTCTGCTATAGTGATCAGCTGACAAATCTGGCACTTCATCAAGCTTAGGACCATCACGCTCTAAAGAGAAAAAAACAAGGCGCAAATGACCGCGGCAAAAGGAGAGCATAATAGGGAGGAAATCATAGAGGGCCTTGTTAACACCAACATCCATTATATTGGCAAGAGTGAGGCCATTGAGAAAAAGAGCCTCTTTCTTTTCATCCATGGAAATATCCTTTAGCTGTTTTGCTGCTTTCCCCATGAGCAACTTAAAATGATGGTCAACTAACTTATTTTGACTTACATGGCCATCACTTAAAAACTCAACTCTTTTTATGTCGGATTTAGCAAGAGCAATATGACGAACAAGACCACAGAGAATAGAGAAAATGGCTCCATATTGCTCTGTAGCAAAAGACCACGAGTATTGATCATATGGCTTACCACCAAGCACACACAGCTCGTAAATAGATAAACCATCAGGATTTTTCTTTCTTGTCATATACTCTTCAAAGTTTCGTGTTGCGGTCTCCTTCAATTTGATATTTTCTCTTAAAATGGACTCTAAAATTGAGGTTTTGTTACAATCTGGCAGTCCCATTACTGCCACCAGACACAAGGCAACAGGAACTTTTTGATTAAGAATGATTCTTTTGAATTCTTCCATTGAAATTTTTAATTTGGGCCCTAACATAAAATAGCAATAATTATGATAATATTTATGTATAATGTCTATACCTATGTTCAAATTCACTACAAGATCACCTACAATGTCAACATCTTCAACTGCAGCACTAAATTTGGTGTCATCAAAGGTTGAAAGGGTCAGCTGTGTGGCATCTATATCAGGAACAAAATCTACCCATGATTCATCATCTGCTTGATCAATGGGTGAAGAACAGTAATTATCCAAGCCATCAGCACATTCAGCAGTCAATGAATAGGAAGTAGCATTAACCCTGAATAAAGATGCCATAAAAATTCAATGACATAAATAAGCTAGTACAACTTACAATGAATCATAACTAATCAAATTCTGATCCTCCCACTTCTTATTAGTAACTTTATGTAACATTCGCTTCTGAATTGAGACATCAATGCACAGGTTTGTTTCATCAATGGCACTGATTAAAAAATCCAATACTTTTGTATTGAACTTTTGTGATAATCCTGACTTAATTTCGTGCAATACTGAGCCAGAATAATTTTGCATTGATGGTTGAAAAAAAATGGTAAAAATACAACGACTAGATACTGGAACAGTAGGAATAGAATTCGGAGGAATTCGAAACACTTGAATTTTTTTCATAATGCTCTTATATTGCTTGACATAGATACCAAAAACCTTTTTATCTCCAAGGTCATTATCGAGCTCTTCTAGAAGGTCATAATTGAGCCAGTTGCAGCGCCTTAAGATGAATTCATGAATGTTAGTGTCGTTCGCAACATTCAACCATTCAGATATGCGTTTTTGTGTGATCCCTTCAAAAACTTTAATGTATGCTTGTGCAAAATTTAGCCTCATTTTTTTAACTTCAGCTGGCTCATCCCATTTACTGTAGTTGAAGGAAGTGACTGATACTTGATTCTGGCCCTCTAGTTGACTAATTACAAACTCAGTGATGTCAGTTGGCAATGTTTCAGATGTAAGAAATGCTTTGACTAACGTACGACAATTGGCATGCAGTGCTTCCTTGTTCCTCCAGTCCCACAGAATTTGAAGAGCAGTAGAAGATACTGACTTATCATTTGATGATTCCGCCGAGTTTGATTCAGGATGAACAGAGCAACTGAGGCATTCAGCAAGAGGTTTTATGTGATCGGCAGATATACGAAACGAGAGGATAATAAATAAAGCATCAGTTACTTGATCCTTTACTGTATCGTTGTAATAGTGTTCAGCAACTTCAGTTCTTGAACTCATTCGATTCCTCAGTCAAAGACCAGTCCACACGGGCTCAAATTTTATACGACTAAAAAACGGAGTAAATTTACGGATCCTTGATTGAAAAGGGTGTGGTTACAATGAAATTAAAATGTCGTGTATCAAATGAAAAAACAAAAAACAAGATTAATAAAGCAAGCTAAAATTAATCATTATTAAAATTATTATAAAAATATATGAAGCTCTTTGAGTTGAGCTTCAAGCTCAGTCTTTGATCTTTTGTTGTTCTTTATCCAGTGCATCAGCAACATTAGGAATGCTGACCATCCATCATTATTCTCTTTTATGCTATCCCAAACTTCCTCTTTTATTTGCAATACATGCAAAAGCTTTATCTGGCTCTCCTCATCCACTAACTCTTCTGACAACTTTACTGCAAGGTTGGCTAACTCGGAGGCCTCAAAAGAACCTATAAAACAATATACCATATAGCACTTTAATTTGGTGGAAATTTTATTTTGGCGATTGGTAGTTTGCAAGCAGAATCGCCAATATTAAAACCGCCAATCATCAATGCACATGCTCAGTAATGCACATGTAGACAAAAATCGCCAAATTAAAAACCACCAATTACAATTTTACAGCAAAATCGCCAAATAAAACGTTATACAGTACATAAATTCCTTGAGATTGCATGCATAAACATAAAAAGTTGATAATCTGGTTTGAAGATTGTACATTATTACTGTTATATTTTCTTGCAAAACGCGTCTATCAATTCATACCAATTATGACAATACCTTTCTTTATCTCTTCCTTTTTATCTCTCTCATTAACCTAAAAGAAAGATTATTTACATATGAAAGACTAAGTCTCCAAAAATGCTTACCATATTAGAAACAGTAGACTCCCAATCTTTTCTGAATAAAACAGGATTAGTATCATTAGCCTTCACTTCACTGCAGCATCTCTGGCATGTAAGACTCTTACTTTTATCTATTTTGTGATAGATGAAATGGTGATTGGATTCACCACTGTCAGTACAACGCAGCAAAAAATAATACTCTAAATCGTTGACCGACTTCTTGGCATCTTCCATGGCAGCAGTGCATGCTTTGACTACAAGAGGAGAAGCTGCTTCATATGCTTCTGTAGAACAATCATGTTCCAATCTCAGCTCCACAATATCTTTATGGTCGATTATGGTAACATCAACGTGTTTCTCTTTATTGTGGTGTATCCTGATGATTGAAGCATTGATGTGTAGGAAAGGAATAAGAGAGCAATTGCTGTACTTGAGGAAATGGCGAACCAAAAGAACTTGAATATCACCAGGTATGCACGATGTGTACTGGAGGTAAAGAGAAAGAAATTGAGGACCATTGGTTGCTTTTGAAGGACGCATGCTAGGAATGTAGTAAGAACGATCTGCTGCAATCGAAAAATCTAGAGTCTTCACTTTCAATGTGCTAATTGGAACAGCAAAACGAAAAGACTTCAAGAGAATCTTGAACATTTCGGGGTCTAACTTCTCATCCTTTGCTAACTCATCAATAGCTGCTTCAGTAATGAATCCATAGGAGCTTGCTGTATCAAGAGAACGGCCACAGTCAAAGACCTTGTCGAGGCAATCAGTGAATCTCTCAATATCGAGTAGGACAATATCAGTGTAGGAGGGAATGTAAAGGAGACTGGCAAAGCTTGTGAAGGTGGTCAGAAATGCTTCAACTTCACTGGGATCTATACCAGCACCACATGAAGTGGCCAAGTTGTTGATATCACTTTTAGTCATAAGTGATATGTTTAAAGCCTGGAGAAGGCTGCGTAGAAAAAACCCACCTTACAGGTAGACCAGTAATATACTTGCTCGTATTTTCAAGTACCACCTCTTCAAGTATTCCTTTGGTTCCTTTCATATCTGATAAGTCGATGTCTTTCTTAATAGCATAAAGGCCATATTTCCCAAAAATTTTCTTGAAATCATCAAATTTTGATTGACTGCATGAAGGCAGACGAACAAGTATAGGATGAGCAGGTGTCTCAGAATTTTCACTTGACTGATGTCTCATCAAGTGATGAATATGCTTCCTCCTTGTTACATAGGCATTTAAGAGGTGATTGAGTGGTGTATCATATCCACATATATCATAAGACTCAGGCTCAAGTGGTTTATCTAGATTAGACGAATCTTCCCCAGAAGAAAAAAATAATGGCAGTGATCTTTTGCAATGCTGGCCAAGAAATGGAAGGAAATTATGTGCTGCTTTGCTGGGGCCAATATTGAAGACAGTGAGGAACGTCACACCTGGTGTAAGGAGATCCAATTTTTCCTGGTGATCCTTGAGAGCCTTCAGCCTCTTCGTTACTTCATAGAAGAGCCACTCCCCATGCTTGTTCTGCTTTAGCTCCTCTTCATTGAAATCTGATTGATTTTCAGCGATACACAAAAATTCCATTGGGATGTTTCTTAGCTTCAGAGATTGAATGAGACAGCATAAAAAGCAGAGGCTAATACTTGAACGCTTAGTGCCCAACAACCACATGAGATTGTTAAAAGGAGACTTGCCCAAAACATTGAAATTAAAAGAAGACAAACCCCCCTTTGAACATCTTTTTTGCAACCTGGTATGATACTGACTGGCCAAATCTGACTTGCTGTCTTTAAATTTAACAGCATTCTTGATGAAGTCTTGAAATAAAGCTGATTTCTCTTGAGTAGAGAGACCAACAAGAGTGGCAGTGCACATGACTACTGGAACAGACCTTGTCTTGACCAGATCAAGCATATACAAAAAATCTAGTGCTTTTTCTTGTGATGAAGAAGGACCTATACATACAGTACATAAAAAATCATGGTTAAGGCACTGCATGGCATATAAGGCCATTGTATAATGTCATTGTGTCAATTTAAATTAAAACAATGTGTGGTTCTCGCATAATATGGATATACATGTATTTTATAGAACAAAGTTCAATAACAGCATAACTTTGTACCTTTTGGAACAACAAGGACATCTTCATGTAGTTCTGCAGCTTCCTCTATATCGCAAGTCTGGGATTCATGATCCGGTAAGTCGGAAAACTTTGGGGGAGACTCCTTAGTAGCAGTAGGAGAAATAGGATCCTCATCATAGATTAATCTATTCATCGTACAACTAATGTCAGATTTTTCTGAATAATGCTCTGTCAAGTAGTCCATGCCAGGGACCATGTTTCGTGGGATAGACTGCATCTTCAGTAAGTGGAAGACAGTATGCGATTCATTATGACCATAACTCTCCTTAGCTTTCGTGTAAAAGCCGTATTCATTTTCCTCATTTAGTTGCTCATCCCGAGGCTCAACCTACATAATTATATATATATCCTTAGCCTATATAGCCTATGAATAAGGTCATGTATACTACATGTATATCCTAACTGAGTTTGACTGCCGGGAAGTGGACTAACTCCAGGAACTGTGCATGGAAGCAGCTGTGTGGAATATAAAAAAATGTAGCCATGATGCCATTAGTGACACATTATAATGATATTCATAGAAGCAAGGCCGATATTTTACAGCTTCATGGTTGACCTGTATTTCACTCTTAAATAGGTCTTGTTTTTATGATAAGCAGTACAATAACTGCTGGTAGGAGTCAACTAGTCTTCATTATTATAACATCTTGCTCTGTGAGCTTTTACAAGAATTATTAGTTTGCACTTGGGCTTGAGCTTGAAACCACATGTTCTTATGCACGATAACAACCAGTGTGACTTGGTATACTATTGGGTTTATAGGGAGAACCTGGTTCTCAGGGTTCCGAAGGGCTGAGAGACCCAAGACCTGAGATCCTGTGATGGCATTGGCGAATAAGAACCTATGAAAGTTTTATCCTTATCCCACATTCCTATGAAAAGTTATTCCAGTTTTTTCTTGGGTCAAACTCAGTTGGGGCATATAGTCCCACCCACGCATATGATCATTAGTCTTTTTGACACCGTTAGTCTACCACAAACATGCATGTGTCTAACGTACCCTATCGGGATCCTTTGTAAATGGAGGAGAAAGCGGCACTTCTAGAGGCTGAGGGCTCTCAACATTAGCAGGATCCGCTACTCTCACAGAATCAGGACTCACCCTTGGATTCGCCATCTTAATTAATATAATTTAATTTATTTATTTAGGGGTGTGTAACTAATCATAATAGTACACACCCCATATAAAATTCTTTACTTTCAATTATTCATGTAATCATCATGATAAAAGCTAAAATATACATGTCTTATTATCCCTCTATATAACAATGACATTACAGACACTGCAAAAAATGCTAAAAAATTTGACACATTAACAGCAACAAACTATAATATACTATTAAAATTTGTGTGAAGTGATTTGCAAGTATGTATAATATCCATTGCAAATAACTGATAATTACTGATGCACTCTGCTCTTGTTACAAAATATAAATATTTAAAAGGAATTATTAAAATAATTATAAAAATACATGGAGCTCTTCCAGAAGCTCATCCTTTGATTTTTTGGACTTCTTCATCCACTGATCAAGCAACACTGCAAATGCCATCCACCCACCACCAGTCTTGACTTTGATATCATCCCAAACTTCTCGCTCTACTTTTAACCGTCTCAACAAACTCAACTGACTCTCATCATCTACAAACTCTTGAGATAGCTTCACTGCAAGACTAGCCAGCTCCAAGGAATCTGCAAAAAATACATCATTAATATTCAGTTTCACAATTAACAGGCTGCCACTGTTAGTCATCAGGCATTGTGTATTTTTATAAGTTATATAAAATAGCAAGTAGATTTGGGAGCAAACATTGATATGACAACTGCCATTATACCATGACAGGAACTACCATAAGATCATAAATACCTTTCATTGTCTGTAATTCTTTTCCATCACTTTCAATAAGCTACATGTATAAATAAATATACATTATAAAAGAATAAGACTCTGAAAATGCTTATACCATTTTAGAAACAGATGATTTTGTGTGTTCCCGTAAGGAAACAGGATAAGAATCACTGGGCTCAACTTCACTGTATTTTTTGCATGAAGTGTCCTCGTTATTTTCCATTCTGTGATAGATGAACTGGTGATCATCACTCTCAGTACAACGCAGCAAAAAATAATACTCTAAATCATCGACTGACTTCTTGACATCTTCCATGGCAGCAGTGCATGCTTTGACTACCAATGGGAAAGCTGCTTTGTATGCTTCATGCAGTTGAACGACCATGTTCCAATCTCAGCTCCACAACATCTTTATGGTCGATTATGGTAACATCAATGTGCTTCTCTTTACTGTGGTGTATCCTGATTATCGAGGCATTGATGTGTAGGTAAGGGACAAGGAAGCAATTGCTGTACTTGAGGAAATGATGAACCAAAAGAACTGTATTACCGGACACACATGATATGTACTGGAGGTAGAGAGAATGGAACTTAGGGCCATTGGTTGCTTTTGTAGGACGCATGCTGGGAATGTAGAACGAACGATCTGCTTCAATAAAGAAAATATTATTGCTCTTCACCTTTGATGTGCGAACTGGAACAGCAAAATAAAAAGACTTCAAGAGGGTCTTAAACATCTTGGGGTCTAACTCCTCATCCTTTGCTAACTTATCAATTGCTCCTTCAGTAATGAATCCATAGGAACTTGCTTTATCAAGTGGAGAATGGCCACAATCAAAGACCTTGTCGAGGCAATCAGTGAATCTCTCAATATCCAGCAGGACAATATCAGTGTAGGAGGGGATGTAGAGGAGACTGGCAAAGCTTGTGAAGGTGGTCAGAAATAGGGCATGAACGAATGGGTAATATTGCTTACCGAAGGTTTTCTTTTATGAGCGAACGAATATTCTATTTTTAATAACATTAATTACTTTATTACAATTATTTCGCCTGATTTATTAATTTTAATTATTTATAAATTTGATGCTACAAAAGAGTTACAAAATAATGTAAAGATAAATGAGAGAAAGGGCAAACGTTAAAAGTTTATTTAGTTGCATACATTTTTCAAATAATGATAGTTAGCATGTAAGAAGGTTAATGCATCAACATTATCTGGTTTTAAACAGCTTCTTAATTTTGACACGGTTAAACCTGCAGTTGAGAATAGCCTCTCACTTGAAGTAGAAGTAGCTGGAACACATAAAACATACTTTGCAACTTGTGACAAAATAGGAAATCTAGTGTGATTTTGTTGCCACCACAGTATCGGATCAGAATCCCTCGAGATCACTTTCTCGGTATAAAATAAAGATAAATCGGTTTCAATATTATTGCTATGGTTAATCTCCAACTCGGATGCCTCTTCTCCTAGTAGAATATCCAGTGCTGATTTTGATTTCTTCTGTGGTGGTATTTCGTTACAAGGTACAGCCTCTGGTGTAGCACAATGCAATTGAATATATTTAGCACGCTCAATTATGTACTCTTTGACTTTTGACTGCTCAACTTCAGTTAAAAACTTTAGGTGCTTGAACCTTGGATCTAGTGCTGTAGCAGTGGCCAATAAAAGATTGGCATCAATCTCATCCAGTTTCCATCTAGTTTTCATTCCAGCAACTACCTTTTCCTTAAAAACTCTTATAGCAATAGACTCAGTAGTATTGTCAGATGAACTAAGCTGGCTAATTATACTGTATACCACAGGAAGTACAACAGACAATGAAATATGACTTTCACTGCTAAAAACAACAGTTGCAATTTCCAATGGCTCTAGAACTTTAAACAAATCTTCCAGAAGAAGCCAGTTTTCAGAGGTTAAATCAAGATAACGGTATTGCCGTTTTGTGATAGTTTCATCCGACAAAACAGCAGTAACAGGCCATCTGTTTTCTAGCAAGCTTCTGATCATGTAAAAGGTGCTGT
>NW_003546354.1:132377-143433 GCF_000090795.2 Amphimedon queenslandica | reverse complement strand
AGAGGTTAAATCAAGATAACGGTATTGCCGTTTTGTGATAGTTTCATCCGACAAAACAGCAGTAACAGGCCATCTGTTTTCTAGCAAGCTTCTGATCATGTAAAAGGTGCTGTTCCAACGTGTAGGACAATCTTGCTGAAGCTTCATTACAGGCTTTCCCATATCCAACTGCTTCTTTTTCAATGCATCACTAGCAAGAGCACTGTGTCTAAAATGAGTAACAAGTTTCTTGGCAGCACCAACTGCTCGACTAATAGCAGATACAGAAAGGCCATCTTCAATACACAACTGTAAACGATGTGCTGCGCAACATACACTTGCACATTCCAATCTTTCTTCTAGTATTTCACCAGAAAGAACCATGTTAGATGCAGCATCATGGACCAAGGCGACAAGTTGAGAATGCTGTTGAAAACCAAATGCATGAGTGATGTCCTTTAGCTTCTCGTAGATGTGACTCCCAGTGTGATGTCCAGGAAAGGGACTACTTCCAAGTACACAGGAAACTAGCTGCCAATCAGAATCAATGAAATGTGCAGTCAGGGATATGTATGCATCATTAGCACAGCTGGTCCATATATCACTAGTGAAGGCAGTAAAAGCATTTTCATTCTTTAACCTCTGCATCATTGCTCTTTTCCCTACTTCATGTTTCTGCCGGATAACACTCGCTATATGTGTATCACTAGGGATCTTGTAACCTGGCTCTATATAATTCAAAAGTGCACAAAATCCTTCTCCTTTTACAATAGCAGCTGGGCGAAGATCTCTGGCAACCATGTCAGTTATCAGCTCAGTTATGTGCCTTGAACGACTAGGGGGACACTTGCTTTTAGAAAGAAAGCCATCAAGTGTTGTACTCGTAGAAGTAGCTGAACTGTGTTGTAAGTTATAATCCTTTGGATGTATACGAATAAGATGGTCTCTTAAGTTAGTTGTCCCTCCATGATAAGCCATTTGCTTACTACACAGCTGACATGATACACGCTTAGGCCCAGCCTTTTGAAAGTACTTCCACACGTCTGACTTCTTTCTGTTAGTCTCAGGACTTGTACTTGTACTTCTCTGAGAGGCACTGTCTCCAACATCACTGTCCCCGCCATGAAAAAGGTCATCAGTATCAGACTGAGTGTCAGTGTCAGCCATGTTTAACATGTGATTGTAGTTAATTAATAATAATTATTAATAACCATGATAATAATTAATAATCATTAATAAACATGTCAATAGTAAAAAAATACAATTCGAACATTCTATATTCGAACAAATATTCGAATTTTATTATATTCGTTCATGCCCTAGTCAGAAATACCTCAACTTCACTGGGATCTATACCAGCACCACATGAAGTGGCCAATTTGCTGATTTCACTTTTAGTCATAAGTAATATGTTTAAAGCCTGGAGAAGGCTGCGCAGAAAAACCCACCTTACAGGTAGACCTGTAACATACTTAGCCATATTTCTGACAACCATTTTTCAAGAATCTTCTTGGTCTGTTTCATATCTGAGAGATCAACATCTTCAAAAGTAGCTTTGATGCCATGTTTCTTAAATATTTCTTTGAGATTATCCAATCTCAATGATTGCTGATTACAGGACGGCTGGCGCATAATGATTGGTGGCTCTGAAACTTCCATTTGACTGAGATCTCACAATGTGCCTGATAAGCTTCCATCTCGACACATGAGCATTAAGCAAGTGGTTGACAGACGTTTCACATTCTTCATAGCAATCAGAAACCAGTGGCTTACACAAGTCAGTACTATCTGCACTGGATGCAAAAAATAATGGCAGTGATCTCTTGCAATGCTGGCCAAGAAATGGGAGGAAGTTGTATGCTGCTTTGCTGGGACCAATATTGAAGACATTGAGGAACGTAACGCCAGGCTCAAGGAGATCTAATTTTTCCTGGTGATTCTTGAGAGCCTTCAATCTCTTTGTTACTTCATAGAAGAGCCATTCCCCATGCTTGTTCTACTTCAGATCCTCTTCACTAAAATCTGCTTCATTTTCAGTGATATCGAATAATTTAATTGGAATTTTTCTTAGCTTAAGAGCTTGAAGGAGGCAACAGAGAAAGCAGAGGCTGATACTTGACCGTTTAGTGCCCAACAACCACATTAGGCCATTGAAAGGGAATTTGCCAAAATATTGAAATTAAAAGAAGACAGGCCCTTCTTTGAACATCTTTCCTGCAAACTGGTATGATATAGCTTTGTCATTTCCAATTCAGGATTTCTAAATCAAACAGCCATCTTTATAAAAACCTGAAATAAATCAGTTTTCCTTTTAGGAGAGAGTCCAGTGAGAGTAGCAACACACATAACCACTGGAACAAAACTGGTCTTAATCAAACCAAGCAAAAATGGAAAATCTAACTTCAGTGCTTTTGGTACAGAAAGACATTACAAATAATAATAATTACAAGTACTTTCAAATTAGTACAATCATTACTTTTAGGGGTTTCCATGGTTTTCTTATCAAATTCCATAGCTTCTTCTAAATTGCTAATTTGAGATTCATCATCAAGAGAGTTGGAAGACTTTAAGGGAAATTCTGCTTCAGTAGAAGACATCGGTTTCTCATTGTAGATCAATCTATCCAGTGTATACAACTAATGTTGGATTCTTCTGAATAATTCTCTAACTCTAAGTAGTCCAGGCCAGAGATAATGTCCTGTGATACAGGCTGCAATGACGGTATGTGATTCATTATGAGCCTCAGCATACACTCTTCTTAGCTTCTGTGTAAATGCCATATTCATTTTCGTCATTTAGTTGCTCATCCTGAGACTCAACCTACATAGGTATATTACTAAAGTAACTTTAGCCCAATACCCAATAAGTGGTTTTTTCAAAAGAAAATGAATTATATTTTGTGAAATGTAATAAATTCCAATTTGTAGATTTTAATTTCATGAGTTCTACCACGTGTGCCATGTGGGTACCAGATTAAATTGATTTTCGGGAATTTTATTTTTGTGAATCAGGACTTAAGGAATCCATGAAATTTGCAACCCTAAAAACAACTTATGCAGTAGCCTATGGCTAAGGTCATGTAGTCCCACCCACGCACATGATTATGCTCATTAGTTATTACACAGTTAGTCTATGACAAAAAATGTGTCCAACGTACACTGTCGGGATCCTGTGGAAATTTACGAGAAGGCAGCTCTTCAGCCTCTTCTAGAGGCTGGGAGCTCTCAGGATTAACAGGATCTGCTACTCTCACCAAACATCATGATTTCAGTAATAACCAAACATCCCATAATAAAGAAATTATTCTTATAACTAAATTATGAAGTGGCTTGTCAATAAAAATTTGGGTTAAAAGTTAAAATTCAAAAAATCAAATCCAAAATCCTTTGTTCTAATAGCTTCAAGCCAGTCCTCATGTAAAGCTATTGCTGCACCAGCATAAAAGCCTCCTACAGCAATTAAGGAGCTTAAAAACTTGTGGCAGTATTCTTCAATTTGAGGTAACCTCCTTTGAAATCTAAGACCAGCCTTGAATTCAGCAATTATGTTGGCCATTGAAGGGTTATTTTTGACTGCATCAGTGATAATCTTTTTTGCAAAAAGCTGGTCAGCAAGCATTGAGATAGCATGGCAGGGTAGGGATGTGAAGTCAAAATATTTAGCATCAAGTACATTATAAATCTGTTTCTTTAATATTTCAATATTATCTGTACCTATATATATAATATAGAAACAACTCATATGAACATGGAATAGATTGTTACATGCTGCATGTAGTAGTACGTATATACCAGGTATTAACTAACAAACAATATATACTGACTTGTAGATCCACTAGCTCCTGGAGTGCTGCTAGACTTCATAGAGTAATCACTGGAGATACCTTCTTGATTAATAGTAAAATAAACAAACAATTGAACTGATGTAATTAATTACTTGTTAATTGAGAAGTTGATTTAATAATATATAGCGTCACAGGATCAACTATACCCTCCACTGGTACAGGATAACGTAATGTGGGAGAAGCATCAGGAGATGCATGAAGCGTTACCAGGCAATATGGAGGAATAAGATCAACATCACCAAAGTTATCAACATCACAACGACGTAACTAGAATAGCTATATGCAACTTGTAATTATTCATAAGGGCTTACTATGCAGGGTTTAGTGTGGGGCATAATTTCCCATCCATTTATTCTCAGATCAGCATCAAATTTCAATTCAATAAATAATTGTTGGAATCTGAAGGTTTCCTTTGCTCCCTTTTTAGCTTGGGGATATTCTTCTTTAATATACTATATAAAAACGTTATAGCATAATACTTACATCTTAATTAATTTACCTGAAGGAGAGCATTTAAATTTTTAGCTGAAGTAAATATTATTGAATCTCCATCATAATACATCAAAATGGTATATTTCATTTTCTCTTTTACCTCAGTATGCCCGTTTTCACACATCAACACCTCTTCTTGTGATCTATGATAACCTATATAAATAATTACTCATTATACAATAGTTATTATTCCCAATCATAGTAGAGTGTATGCTTGGCCCATTGCTCAGTTTCATTCTTACTCCAAACAGGAGGACCTTCCCTTTGAAGGTCTCCTTCCTCTTGCTGTTCATCTTGTGACTGTGATTGATCTCCTTTCTGCAACTGAACTCCTTGTTGCAGTTGCTGTCCTTGTGATTGCCCTTCTTGTCCCTCCTCTCCTTGTTGTCCATTGGTTTGTTCATTAACTCCTGGTTGCTGTTGCTGGGCTAGTACTGTTAGTGCATCTCCTCCTTGTTCCTGTTGTCCTTCTTGTGTCTGTGATCGTTCCCCTTCTTCTGACGGCTCTCCTTGGGTTTGTGGGTTAACTACTGGTTGTTGTTGTTGAGGGACTGGTGCATTTCCTCCCTGAGCTGGTACTACACCTGCTCCTTGAGATCCTGTTCCTTGTTGCTGCTGACCTCCTCCTCCTCCTCCAGTCATAGATACTATTAGCAATCCCAGTATGCACACCAAACAGAAATCTTTACGCTCAATGAATCCATACACACCATCAGAGCTAAACTCTCCTCCCTCAACTAATTTGAACTGGTAAGGAAGACTGGGTGTGTTGACTGGAGCTGTAGCAAACTTTAAGTATTGTGCAAGATCTGGTTGTCCTGCTAAATCAATGCAGTGCTGTATCTCTAACTTGAGTCGTTTGAGGAGAGGCTTTGAGAGTGATACTGCATACACAGCACTCACTAGGACAGTATTAGGAGGAAACTCGAACTGTCCTCCTACAAGAGCAACCACTGCTGCTTCTACTGTCTCAGAGGACAATAGGCTTCCTTCTTGTACTCCAATCCTTAGACCATATTTCTCCCAATTCATCAGTTGAGGTTTGTCTCCTTGAATTAAGAACAGCTTCTTCTCTGCTACCTGAACATCACTCAGACATTGCAAATTATCTAGCATTACAAATACATTTGCATGAAGCTATTATATCTTACCTATTGAAGGGATCATGTAGTCAAACTGTACTGCAATGTCTATTCCAGCGGATGCACTTACAGTCTTCTTATTGCTAAATTGATTCTGCTCATGTAAAGATTTCTCCTTCTCTACAATTTCTTGACCATCTTGATAACCTAAACAAAACGCACCATAGTCCATATAGGTACAAAATTTACAAAGTTAAATTCTAAAAATTTCTAAGCAAATATCATGATATTGGATTGAAAATTGAAATCCAGATCAATAAAATGTGTGGTTGTATGTGGTATATGTACACTGAACCCTACAGCATGCATGCAGTATGTGTCAATAATCATTACTATTTTAACTAAAGTTTTTATATGCACACTGACTTTTCTGAGAATCGAGACTTTCAATTTTTACAGCAATACTTTCACACCCATTTTCCCTTAGTGTGCTTAAGAGAGAATACTTAGTAGGATTTTCTGTTTGTCCTTCCCACAAAAGTAGCATCCACATCATTGCCTTCTTCCTGCTGTCATCATCTTTTGGACTAATCAATAATTTACTGTCGTCAATGTTCAGTGCTTTTTTAAAGGCATCAAAATCATATTTGTTTGTAATAATACTAGAAATTTCTTCAAATTTCAGTAATTTATCTAAAAACATTACATTAATAAGCAATAATTAAATTAACACATACTTTCATTCATTCTTGCTTCACTACCTTTGCTTAACAATTCACACTACATAAAAAAACAAGATACAGAAAATTAAATACACAACTCAATTTAGGTTGTTGTATTATGCTATTGTTATTATTATTTAGTTTACCTGCTTTGCTGCTTTGCTCCAGCAAAATCTGAAGTTATTTTTAGCTGAACAAGCAACACAGAACTCAGGCTCACGATTGTAATAAAGAAAATGACAGGCATTTTTGAAAGAAGCACAGGGAACAGCAAAGCTGTATTTGAGGTCACGTATTGTATTAATTTTTCTTTGAAGACACCTACAGGAACCAGTAATAACTTTTTTGCATACTTCAATTGCTGTTGGAGACATGAGTATGTCACTGGAGCTGTTCATTATTCTTAATCTTGTTTTGCTTCCTTTGTATATCATCTCTATTATAATTGGAGGACCACTCTCAGATTGGAATAGAAATCGTGAGATGTTGCTGTGTTCTGCAGCAATAAGAACAGCATCTTCATTATTATCCATAATGGCATAGCTAATGCAAGCTTGTACATTGGCTGGGAAGTTGACACTCTTTATCTCAATGAAAGCGTAATCATTCTCTTCTTCTGGTGGGTTATATTCTGCACGGGTTCTTGCTAATGGCAAATAATAGTGTACCTCATCAGGTTGCTGCTGATCATCAATGAGGATAGACTTCCCACTTTTAATTTTAGAGGCCATTGCAATTGTTGTAAGAACTGTCATAAAATCATCAGCACTCTCTGGATGCTTGCAAAAAATTTTTTTGACAGAAGATTCTGATATGATCCCATACTTCAACAGATTGGCAGCATACGGTTCTTTTTCCTGAGGATAATAAAGCTTGTCCAGGTACTGAGTGAACTCCCAAATATTGACAATGACAATATCTTCAACTTTTTCATACTGAGGCATGTAGAGGATGCTCCCAAAATCTGTGAATGTTTTTAAAAAATCATCAACCTCTTTCTTTGTCATCTCCAGCTCTATTGCTTTTTGTATAATGAAACTCTTATGCAGAATCATAACTTTTGCTCCTCTACTGTCAAGTGATACCACTAGACTCCTCAGGACTATCCATTTTAGGGGAAGTAGGGTACGCTGCTTGTACTTGTATTTGATGAGGTTTTCCATCTTCTCTTTAAATTTTTCTATGGATCGTTTATCATTGACATCAACCTCTAACCAGTTCTTTAGAAACTGGTCTACATTCCGTGATTCTGCTTGCTTGATGATTTTGTTTTTGGCTTGATCCACTATCTTGGGATCTTCAAGCGATTCTGCTTGATCCACTATCTTGGGATCTTCAAGCGATTCTGCTTGATCCACTATCTTGGGATCTTCAAGCGGTTCATTTCTTGTTGCAACCATAACAGTCGCATTTTGTACTTCTTCCTGACTGCGTGACCTTTTCTTCATATGCTCTGAATGTAGGTCGGCATACTCATCAAGATTAGGCCCATCTCTATTCATTGAAAAAAAAGCAAGACGAATGTGTCGATGGCAATGCAGCCACATCATAGCTAAGAATGGGTCGAGAGCCTTATTGACCCCAACATCGATTACATTAATAAAAGAGACACCATCATGAATGAGGGTCAGCTTGCTAAGGTCATCTTTAAAGCCCTCTAATAATTCTTTAGTCTTGCTCTGCAACCATCGAATGTGTTTATCCATGACAGATTTTGGTGGCTGGCTGGTTATTTCAAACTTAATATCTGCTACATAATATGGGTTTCGGCGAATGAGACCACAAAGAGTTGAAAAAATTGCTCCATATCGATTGGTGGCAAAGGACCAGGCAAATGTATGGTGTGTACTACCAAGAGCACATAAATCATATATTGACAGACACTTCTCATCTTTCTTTCTGTTTAAATAATGATCAATTTTTAATTCTGCCCCATCCTTCAATTCTGCCCCATCCTTCAATTCTGCCCCATCCTTTAATGCTATCTTTTGTTTAAGAACTGATTCCAAAATTTTTGTCTTTCCAGAGCTGGGTAAACCCATAAATGCTACAAGACTTGTGGTCACTGGAACCTTTTCATTGAGAATGAGCCTCCAAAATACTTCAAGGGATATCTTGTCCTCTAATAATAAAAGATGGAAAAATAATTAAGCATTAATAAATGAGGGTATCAGGGATATAATAGACTAATGTAACCGGGATTGGTTACGGACCGGATATCAATTTATGGGTCCATTATAAATTTAACTTAATTATATATTCATAGTTTTGGTTTAATTATAGCCATTATGCTCTGTACAATAGCCTTACTACACTGATGAGTAAAAGTTGTGTAAAAATAAAACAAAGACTAGAATAAAAAAATAACCAGTACATTCTCATACAACGATTATTGAACTAGTATTATTATAAAATAATGCGGGAAGAGTCATATCTAAATCTGCCACAGGTACACAAAACTGGCCTTTGAAAAAGTACTATTCTGGCTGTATCATGAAGTAGAAAGGTCTAAATAGGTTCTTTTGGTCCTATTTTCTATGAACATAAAAGATGGTATATCACAATATGATTGTAAATCCATAAACTCCAAGCTATCTTGCCAGCCAGCAGAGGTATATACATAAATCAGGGGCATATCCAGGGGGTGTGTGCTAAGGGTGCACAAGCACCCTTAGCACTGTATGATTTGTATATCCTCCTTATGGCTAGGCTCAGAAAAAATTACTAAATTTCTGGACTCTTCCATCACTATCAAGCCTCTTAATAAAGTTGTCTACCCCCCTGATTATGATATTTTAGCAGTTTTTAGTGCTTTAAGGAGTGATCAGAAGTACCAGTATGCTTGAATTTATCTTGACCCCACCCATAATTGACAAAATGAAGGAAAACACCGTTTTACTGCTGTAAAAAGTGGGCATGGTCAAAATCGCAGCGTGCTTTGTGCCCCCCCCCCAATTACAACCTTTGCCATCATCTGTACCCCAGCACCCCCTTTCTAAAATCCTAATTACACCCCTGCAGATTGTGACAACATCGTTAAGTATCAATCAAAATGAAAGTAGCGGATTATCCCTTAGTAATGGTAGTATAACGTTTTGAAGCCTGTTGACAGAAAAATAGCAACATTAGTGATTTGCTGAAAGAGTCGACCATCTGGAAAATGGTAACAGAGATTGCGAAAAGTTTTTATACATAAACGATGCACTCCAATGATCCCGTTGCCAATCCCGGTTATGTTAGTCTATTATATCCCTGGTAATATTTGGTAAATTTGACAATGGTAATATGTCATTGAGCATGCTTGGATTGAAACAAAATGGCTATTTTATTGTGATATCTTTGCAGAGCTGCCAATCACCATTATTGCCTGGGAATTATTTCAGGGTTTCCCATAGTGCTAATGCAGGTCAGTGGATTTAAAGTTGCTCAAAAATTTTACAAATACGCAGGGTATTTTTAAAAAATCAGGGAAAGAATTTTCTATTTTTATAATTTTTCTAATAAACATACATATTTGGCTTGTACATCCTATTTTTGCTTGTGCTATATAGAAATTTTTAGCTTATTGGATTTTTTACAAAATTTTAAAGTTACTGCCAAATTCTGGTCAAATTTGGTCAAAAATGATTAGGAGAGAATTCTCTGTTTTTATAATTTTTTTCTGATGTATATACATGTTTTGATATTGTATAAACCCCCTAGGAGCTAAGATTATTTTCAATGAACAGGATTACAATAATGATATTCATTCATAATATCGTATACACCTTAATTTTCAAGGTGCATTAAATTTCGTTATTTTTGTGGTCACCTTAAATCCACAAAATTTAAACCACCTCTAATGCCATTCTATTGTATGTAGACTATGGCCAGAAGACAAAAGTTAGCTCACACGAATATTAACTTTTGAGCACATTTCATTGAAAACACAAAATTGTAAACCCTCAAAAAATTTGAGCGCATAGGGTAAGTATTTTTTTCCTGTATGGTATCTACCCATGATGAAAATTACTGACGGCAAGAAGGCCTCAAGATCAAAAGAAAATCAAAGGCGGTGACACCACCTGGCCATTTTTGTGAGCGCTACAAGGTACTACAGGCTCACAAGCAGAAGTTATGGAAAGTATGGAGGCTAGACTACATCATATAGACCAGGTAACTCTTGCTGCAGCATAGCTTTCTTGCTATGCTTCAATTCGGCACCTTGGGCTTTGATCTACCTTCGATGTGGAGAGCTTCTTGCCGTCAGTAATTTTAATCGTGGATGGCTACTGTAAATAATTCATTCAAAATAGTCTCAGCTCCTAAAAGGTCTATAGCAAGCTTGAGCTAATTCCAATCAAAATTTAGATTTTTATAAAATTTTTAAAAGTTACTCATAAATCGGGCGAAACAGGGTCTTTGGCCAAAATTAATCTTGCCAAAAAATTAATGATTAGTAGCAAGTTTGAGTTGATTTTGATTAATATGAATTTTTAAAGTTGCCCCAAAGCCACATACTTGTCAGCTACTGAAGATAGTTTTGCCTAGCCACCTCTCTGCTGGGCTATCATGATTCATGAAGCTCATGCTTTTCAAGTTAGCTCACTTAGCCGGCATGCTTTGAATTGTGGGAAACCCAACAAGGATATACCTTAAATCAAGAGTATAATATAATGCTTAAATACAACTTAATTTTTTGGCACTTTAATCATAGAAGACCTGTCACGAAAAAACAGGTCCCCTGCCAAAACATGTCCCCGGGGGCCATTTTTGGACAGTAATAACGAGTCCCAGCTGATGAAAACTGGTCCCTGTCACAAGGGACTAGTATTATGCGCATGTGTTTGCTTAAGTGCTCGAGAAGATGGATGTGAGTTTGTCAGAATCGTCTCAGGTGGAAAAGGATCTTCTTGGAGCTGTCTATAGCTACCTTGTGGACAAGGTTTATCCTAAGA
>NW_003546354.1:120630-123306 GCF_000090795.2 Amphimedon queenslandica | reverse complement strand
AAGACAAAGTATGGGTTGTTGTGAATAAGGGTATACTACTAACTGAGGTGGATGGGATTCTCTTTGCTCCAGAGACATTCAAAGAACACGTTGACATTGCTAGCAATACTGGTATTGTTAGTGTGTCTGGTCTGACTAGACTCTTTCCTAAATATGATCCTGACATGTTGATTCGTTTTCTAAAGAACATGGAACTTTGTGAAGAAATTAGTCCATCTTTCCTAAGAATGACAAACCTCCATGAGTTAGTAGTGGAAGAGGAGGAGGAGGGAGGGAGAGAAAGAAGAGGAGAAAGGTTGTTGCACTTTCCATGTCTTTTGTGTACTGATAGACCTGATGAGATGACTAGTGAAGTGTACCAGTTCGGTTGGTGTCTACAGTGTACTAGTAAACATCATTTCTTTCCTCCTCGATACTTCCATGTCCTCTCATTACGTCTTGCTTACAAAATGGCTCTACCTCAAGAAGATGACAAGTTAAAGCGATGTTGTACATTTTGGAAGAATGGATTCTATTGGTCTAATGGTCATGGTGTAGGATCACTGGTAGAGATTGTGGATGAGAGCCAGTGTGTACTAGTAATGATGTCCTATGAGAAAGGTTACAGTGACAAAATGGTGTCTCTAAGAAGAGATGTGATAGGAAAGGTAATGAGTATTTATAAGGAATCCTGTCCCAGTCTAGAGGTAAAAGAGTTTATTATTGATCCTAAAGAACTAGCCTATCCTGTGAATACACCAAGAGAAAGGACAGTGTATAGTGTAAAAGCTGTGATGTCTGCTATTGTCAAGAGAGAGGAGTTTTTAGTAAATGCTACTGGTACTAGACGTACAGGATTGAAGGAGATCCTAGCTGATGAATCATTATCAGATATTAGTAACCTGTCACTATTAGGAGGACGTGATATTAAGGTAAGAATTAACACACACAAACTGTTTGATACATTAATACAAGCACTAATAATCAAAAGGTCTTTATTTCTTATCAATTACTCAGTCTTTGTCATAATTGTGGGTTGTCATTGTGTGGCTTTTACTACTAATAATATATACTTGTACATCTGTTAAACTCACCTTTCAGCAATACACTACTGATGTATATCACCTTGATAAACAAGCACAGTGACAAATATCAGTTATTATTATTATTATTGTATAGGAAGTGATTGGAATAACTGAAGAATTCAAGACAGCATTGACTCCAATAAAGCTAGGTATGTTATAGTATGTACTATCACAATTTTCAAGTAGTGGGAGTATAGACTGTACTATTAATTATTATTTTTATAGATATTAAAGATCTTGATATTGTCATTGAAGAGCTAACAATACTCAATCATTTACCTTGCCATATATGGCATGATCTTGGTCTTCAGCTAGGACTCTATCAGCCTACACTAGAAGACATCAATGAAGATAATAATGGAGACTCTAAGAAGTGCTTCAGACAGTGTATGTCTGCCTGGTTAAGAGGAGAAGATAAAGTGAGAGAGAAAGGAGGTCCCAGTTGGTCATCATTAGCTACAGCACTGGATAAAGAAGGAAAGCATCACATTGCCACTAACATTAGAGATAAATATTGTCATTAACAAACTGACAGTAATGTATCAAGTTTGTATTTTTTCTTAGGCTAGTATGTAATTTATATTGTTATCGTTTCTGTTATTATTATTGTTCATAATTATTTTTAAATCATAATTTTAAATATTCAAAATTTTAATTTTTCCAAAAAAATTAAAATAGCAATGAATGTCTAAAGAGTGAAGGAAGAGTCGTTGTTTGTGTCTTTATGAATCTCTTACTTCTTGAGTATTGTATCACTTGACATTGTGACATTGAAAAAACCATAAGCTAATGTTTCTAAATTGTATTTTGCAGGTTCCCTCTAATTGTGTGGTGATATATTATGCAGTGGTAGTCGTGACAACATGATATTACAGTGGGACCCTCATTTACCTGCCTTCCCCACCACTGAGGAGACTGTTAGACCACGCCCAGGAGGTCTGTGGACTTTGCTGGTCCCCTAATCACCAGCACCTGGCCTCAGGAGGAAACGATAATAAAGTAAGTTTTAAAATCAATTATTATTATTATTATTTTTATTATTATGACTTTACAACTACAAAGACAAGAGAATTATACAGTAGGGGAAAAGAACAGAGCATGAGGAAGTTGAAGGTGCCCCAAGCTAAGTTGGGGACCAGAGAAATAAAACAGAACTATAGATAATCACAAGAGAATTTGATAAATAATTACAAGAGAGATTGGGAAAGAGAGAGAAGGTAGCTGTAAATTATAGTAAAGTGGGTGAGAAAATCTAATTAAGATAAAACATAACACCTTTGACACGGACATTTAAAATGAAAGGTACAGGGGAGGGATGAGTGAAAGTTTAGCTCTACATTATTCCATAAGATCTTGAAGACATGTGTTTTCAGTCCCTTGTGAAAAATCCCAGCAAGATTCTTGTTAAGTTTCTTTAAAATTCTTAACAAGATTCTTGCTAATTTTCACAAGATTTTACCTGATTTTGAAACAAGGATTATGTAAGATAGTGTTAGATCTTGCTATCAAAATGTAAGCAAGATCTTACAGGATCTTTCTCAAGATCTTACCAAATTCTTAGAAGATCACCAGCAAGATCTTACCTTAAGATCACAGCAAGATCTTACCTGAT
>NW_003546354.1:118389-120454 GCF_000090795.2 Amphimedon queenslandica | reverse complement strand
CATAAATTTACTTGATTTTGTAAGATCTTATTAGATTTCAATTTATCAAGATCATCTTAGTTCTTACAAGGTGTGGTATTACAAGATTTAAGTGAGGCATGATCTTACATTTTCTGACATATTCCTTTATTCATAAGATCTTTAAAATTCTTACAAAAATTATAGTTATGATAGATCTCACAAGATCTGACAGGTTGTTCAAATCTTATCAAATCTTAAATAAGAACTTGCAAGAATTTCTGTGTTAAGATTTTACAAGAATACTATCTTATGTTTTCTTGTATAATCATGTGAAATCATGAAAAACCTTATAAGATCTTGCTGGGATTTTTCACAAGGGGTGTGTTGTAAGAGAGAGAGAGATCGAGAGTTGGTAGTTATATTTATTTATTTTTTAATGTATTTTATTTATGTTTTATTAGTTATTCATATCATAGATATTAGAATAAATGAAGAGGGAGAGAGAGAGGGAGGAGAAAGGAAAAGAGAGAATCAATCACATTATGTTAGTATTATTATTACTGACATGCTCATGGAGTGTGACTCAATGTACATGTACACTCTAAGCATGTCCTCCATTATCAAGTAGACTATTAAAGGAGGAATTGAGAGTACTGATGTACATGTACTTATAATTAGTTTTTTTTCTCTTTTTCTAATCAGGCGATGTCTCCCGATAGTCAGACTGTAGTCATTATAGCCAGAGATGAGACACTGAGGTTCTGGTTCTGAATAGTACAGGGTATTTTTTAGATTTTGGCAAATTTTTAAAAATGGGCCGTAACTCAAAAAATTGAAGTCAGAATCGGCTCAAACTTTCTACACAGCATAAGGACATCAATATTTATTAGAAAATGAAATAAAAATTTGGGGTGATTTTGGAGCCATTTTTTGGAAAGAACCATGGGCTATGCCTTTGGTATTTTTCAGATTTTTAGCATTTTCTTAAAATAGCTGTAACTGCAAAACATAAAGTTGGAATCAGCTCAAACTTTCTACAGAGCATTAGGACATCAATATGTATCAAAAAATGTAATAAAAATTGGGTGTCATTCTTTAGCAATTTTTTGGAAAAATCCATAGGCTACTGTGATAGCCTTGAGAAATTTTCAAATTTTTGGCCTTTTTTAAAATGGCCATAACTTGAAAAATTAAAGTCGGAATTACCTCAAACTTTGTACACAGCATAACATGTAATAAAAATTGGGAATGATTTTTATAGCCATTTTTTGGAAAAATGGGTATTTTTAATATGCCTTGGGTATTTTTCAGAATTTTGGCATTTTCTTAAAATAGCTGTAACTCGAAAAATTAAAGTCGGAATCAGCTCAAACATGCATGTGTAGAATAGCAAAAATTAATAATAAAATTGTTTTATTATTTTATGTACTATCAGTGCAGTGGAAGAGTCTTATACTGAAACATGGCGGACATGTTACTGATGGATTTGACATGAGCTCATTAGCTAAAATATCAGACGGATACACTCCAGGGCACATGATCACTGCAATAACACAAGTACTAACTGAAAGAAGAATGCAACAAGTAATAATAATAATAATAATAATAATAATAATAATAATAATAATAATAATAATAATTTTTTTTAAAATCTCTATCAACCTAATTATTTTTATTTCATTTTTCATCCTGCCCTAACTTTGTCCTAATTCTAACTTTCGTTAATAATAATAATAATAATAATACTAATAATAATAATAATAATAATTTTTAATTTTAATATAAATTTTTCTTACTCTTTTTAGCTTCGTAAGTGTCCATTGACTACAGCAGAATTCATTCCTTTTCTTACTAAAATTGATCCAATTTATAGAGAAGAAGAGGAAGCATACAAAGTAAACCTATTATTAGAACTGTTTAGGAATCTTGTTACTAAAAATAGTATGTATAGCAGTGTATAAGTTAGGGGCCTTGTTAGTTGTTACTAAAAATAGCATCTGCATGTAGTACATGTACTATAGGGAGAACCCTAATCTTAAGTGTTGATGCAAATTATTACTGAGAACCTTGTTACTAAAAAAAATCTACAAATGTATATGTACAT
>NW_003546354.1:95764-117413 GCF_000090795.2 Amphimedon queenslandica | reverse complement strand
GCATCATTGCTGATCAAAGTGATCATCACTGTATCACTGGCCTGAACTACATGTAGTATATATATTTACATCATAATTGTATCATGCCTGATTTCATTATTGTATTGTGACTGAGTGCCAAAAATTCATGATTCAGACTGATCTCAGGGCTGATTCAGACTCGAATTCATCTTAATTTAGGTTTAAAGTTTTAGGTGTGTACCTAACTTGCCTAATACCTAAAATCACCCTAAAGACCTGAACCTTCAGAACTGCTCAAGGCTGATTTGATTCTAAATCAGATGAAGTATTTAGTAATGGGCATTTAATAATTAACCAAAGAATGATTTCTAAAAGACACTAATCCTCTCATTCTTTAGTAGAGATACTGCAGATCAACTTGTCTATCGTTATGAAAAGGCTAAGAAGGAGGTCAGACCACCTCCTCCACCTGTCAAATCAGTGCATGCCATAGCTAATGCTACTAAACCAATATCTCAAGCCTCCATCTCACGACAATTGAAAGCTATTTACAAGAAACTTGGTCCACCAGATGAAGAACAGGAAGAAGAGGAGGAGGAGGAAGATGGAGACCTTGATGAGTCACTGAGTGATTTGGAAGAAGACTTTCAGATAATGATGTCAGGATTAAGAAAATAAAAAAACATCTGTATCTATTTGTATGTGTGTGTGTGTATTTGTGTGTACTGTACATGTTATTCTATTATTTGATCTTATTAAAGCATTATCTCCTCATATGCAATCTCTTTTAAAGGAGCTTTTAAAAATCTGTTGCACATGTCTGCTTGTTTAACAGTGATTTGATTTAATCAATGTTGACTTTAACTATTGTTTCCACTTCTGATTCGAATGTACCACACCTCTCAATAAGCGATGGCTTCCATCTTACTGAAAGACAAGACTGGATCATTTTCCCCATCAGGCTCAGTGCAAGAAGGAGAAGATCCCTGGGAGTTTAAAGTATTTAAAGGAGAGTTCGTTGTCCAACTGTGTCAAAAGGAGATATGTCGAATCAAAGGTGTCACTCTTAATTATCGTCTTTATCATGATGCTCAGATAGTCTTGCATGCTGATCCTGTTGATGTTGTTCCGTTAGATGAAGGAGAAATAGAATATCTACAAGCAGTACGCCCATCTAGTGTAAGATTAAAGGAATACTTAAATGAGGAGAATAAGAAGATGAAGCTTAATCTGGTAGTTGGTGATAAAGTCATCTTCAAATTAAAATTAGCAGAGTCTGTCACATCCAAAATCACGCCAACTCCATCGGTCAATGGTACAATACATTATATTGGTCATCATCCTGATAGTGATGGAATAATCTTTGGTATTGAAATTGCTGCTCAAGTGAGTTTAACATGTTCTGTGGCTACATTTTAATGTATTAAATTTTAGGATCATACATATCGTGGCAAAGGTACCAGTAATGGTAAACCTTATTTCACTTGTAGACCAAAGAATGCTGTTTTTGTTGCTATGGATAAGATAATCAAGAAACAAGATCCACCAGCACGTACTAGATCAAGTCAGGGATCATATGAACCTTCTGTCATAGAACAACCTAGACCAACTACCAGAAGCCAGACGAAGCCTGGTGCTGCCAGTGGTCAACCGGCAAAAAGTGTTTATGATAGAGTAAAAGGTTTTATAAAAGATTTTTCAGTTTTCTCCATTGAAGTTAGTAATACAGCAGAAGAAGGAGGAATAAGTTCACCAGCCCATAAGTCACGGTTCAAAAAAGGTGATCGTGTGATATTACAGACAGTTAAAGAAGAAGTAGTTGCTGGTACAGTGAGATGGGTGGGACCAATTAGAGTTGCCAAAGACATGAAAATTGATCCACTTCCAGTAGTTGGAATAGAAACCGTAAGTGATGGAAGTAATGAATCAATGAATGTTTTTATATTTCTATAGGACACGAAAATTGATCCTTTGAAAGATTTTGATGATGCAGGTGTTAATATCACTGGTACTCATGGTACTAAGCTTTTTAAAGTAGCACCTACTCACAGTCGAGTGTTCCTTCCTGAACAACTAGTACTTACTGTTGATGAGTATACGATGCAGCAACAGAGAGATCATGCTGCTAGATTTAAGCAAGGTCATGAAGTTTTTAAACAAGATGATGCTACTGAGAAAGAGAAGAAATTAGCTGCAGAGCATGGTATGACAGTAGTAGAATATCAACAACTACAGGAAGGCTTTGTTGCTGCCAAGCAAGGAAAGGATGATGGGAAGGTTCATGTCACTGGTGATCCAAAAATTGAAGAAGAAATGTTTGCAGTAGGAGGAGGAACAAGAATAATACAAGGAGGAAGAGAAGGACTTAATGAATTAACAATTACAATCAAACCAATGAGGTTTGCTGGGCCTGAAATAGTTAGTAAAGAACGAATTGAAGAAGAAGAAAAAGCTCTTGAAACAACATCAAAACAACAGCAACGAAGGATTAATGAACAACAGCATGGGCAAAAAGATTTTCAGGTGATTGAAGGAGGGATTGAAGAGAATATTGTAGAAGACTATGTCAATTATGCACATGTAAAACCTTATGTTTTGTCTGAACAGGATAATAATGAAAGAAGAGGAGGAGACAATGACCAGCAACAACGACCTAACCTATCTGTAATGGGTGAAAGTATTAGGCTCCAACAACCACATCAACCCCAACAGTCATCAAGAGCTCAACATCTCCACAATGAAGGAGGAGAAAGAGAAACAGCAAGTCTTCCATCTAATGATAATACACGTAATCATTCACCTTGTAATGATCCTGGTCATCAAGATCATGGGCATTATGATAACCATCAATATCAAGATTGGGATCCTTGTGATCCTGCTTGTTATGATGATCATCATGGCTCTGGCCATTATTCACCTGATCCTCCCAGTGGTCCTCTTCCTGATCCTGGTGATCAACCTGCTGTTCCTCCTCCTAATCCTCTGCATTTCCAGTTCAATATTGGGTCAATGGTGTATATTGATACACAAAAAGGTGATCCATTGTATGGTATGGTAAAGTGGATAGGGACACTACCCGACTACCCTGGAACAATAGCTGGAGTGGAATTGGTAAGTCATTATGTGACACGTATTAATGTAATGCATTATTAATATAGGAGAGGCCATTGCAAGGCTGTACTGATGGTACATGGGGTGGAAGAAGATTCTTTACATGTCCTTATGGTAAAGGTTACTTCTGTCCATTAAATATTCTGAAACAAGACACAAGATATGTGGATATGGTAAAAAATTCATGCATGCATTATTTATTTATCCACTTTTGTTTTTCACTGATCAGACTCAGAGTGATGCACCACTTGACTTTCAGTCAATACTCACTGCAGATGGTAATGAGATACACAAATCCAGCATGATGGAGGAGGATTATGTAAGTCAACATAGGTTTTATGGGAATTTGTGATCAGAATCAATTCAAATGTTTTTAAGCATAAATGCTTGAAATTTTCGATAAAATTTGGGCCAAAATTAATCTCATTAAGTTCAAATGATCTAATGTTTGCCCAAAAATTAAAAAGTTTGGCTTTATTTTTACTAAAAGGTAAAACTGAGTCAATTTTAGGAATTTGAAGAAAGTTTATCATTTATTTCACCCCTCTCTTACTATAGCCAAAGGATGAGCACCTCTTGCCAATATATGCTAAAGATAACAGTATCACTGAGGCTACAGATGAATCACCTATCCCTAACAGTGAATATGAAAAGGAAGCCACACAAGACACAAAAGCCGATATGAATAACCAAATAGTATTAAACTTAGATGAATCTTATGATGAATTTGAAACTGATTTTACTAAGGAGAGTTTATACAAGCTGCAACAAGAGAGGCCTCAATGTCTACAAGATACCATTAGTAAAAAACCACTGAGCTCGTTTGAAGGTATCATATCCATTCAACAACAGATGCATGCTGATTTAGCATGGTATAACACCAACTTTGATCACATGATCCGACACTGTGAAGAGCTGTTTGATAATCTGGAGGAAAGAAGGAGCAACTTTAGACAAAGAGAAAGTCAATTACAAAAAGTTTATAAACAGAATATAATTAAAATGAAGGAATTGAATGAAGATTTAACATCTTGTCTTCGTTCTCTTCAAGATTCACACAATAGCCTCACAAAAGAACATCAGCAGCTCCAAATGTCACATGACACCCTAACAACAAATCATCAGAAGCTTTTGAAGTCACATGATACCATGACAGCTGATCATCAGGAGCTTCAAAATTCACATGACAACCTCTCAAGAAATTATCAAGAGCTTCAAAAGTCACACAATAGCCTCAAAATGGAACATCATAAGTTACACAATAGCCTCAAAAAGGAATATCACGAGCTTCAAAAGTTACACAATAGCCTCACACTGGAACGTCAGGAGCTTCAAAAGTCACACGATAGCCTCAAAATGAAACATCAGGAGCTTCAAAAATCACACGATAGCCTCAAAATGAAACATCAGGAGCTTCAAAAGTCACACAATAGCCTCAAAATGGAACATCAGGAGCTTCATAAGTCAAATGCAACACTAACAACTTCTCATGAAGAGCTTCAAACATCTCACAATAACCTCAAAATTGCTCATCAGCAGGAAGTCACTCGACACCAAAAGTCACAGGAAGAAATTGAGAATAGGTTAAAACAAATTAATCAAAGATTAGTTCAAACACAAGAAGAACTAGCAGCAAAACAAAATGAAGTGGCTAAATTACAAAGCACACTGCAAAAATTAGAAAATAATTGGAAAGTCAGTTGCACTGATGTAACTCTGTCAAAGAAAGAGCTGGGCAGAGGAGGCTGGGGTGTAATTTGGATCGGAGAGTTTAGGGGACAGAGTGTTGCTGTGAAACAGATGCATGAGCTGATTAAAAGCGACGAATATATGGAGCTCCTTCATCGAGAGATAAATACAATGTCTCAATTGCGTCATCCTAATCTCCTCCAATTTATAGGAGCTGTGTTAGACCATCCATCAGGTAATCCTATGATTATCACTGAAGTAATGGATACCTCATTACGCAGTGCATATGAGAGGAAGGAGTTTACTACTAATCGTCACTGTAGACCAGTGATTCTATCTATAATGCGTGATGTAGCTGTTGGTTTAAACTACCTACACTGTCTCCCTGATCCTATTATTCATCGTGATGTCAGCAGTGCTAATGTACTACTGGAATCAAAGGGAGACAAGAAATGGAAGACTAAGATATCTGACTTTGGGTCGGCTAAATTTGCTCATGCAGCAGTCACTGCAGCACCAGGAGCAGCTGTTTATAGTGCTCCAGAAAGTATCGCAACAATTCATAGAAAAAAGAGAAGGCAAACAACAAAGATGGATTCACATAGTTATGGTGTTCTCTTGTGTGAAGTGCTGACATGTCGTTTTCCAGATGAGGAAATATTTGAGGCTTTGTTAAAGCAGGTCAAAGCCAGCTCACCTCAGCTGCATGAGCTCATAGTTTCGTGTATCGATGAAGAACCAGACAAACGACCGACAATGTCTGAAATAATCATCAAATTGGATCATTTCATTGCTAATAAGTAGCACTGACTGTTCCCCATTACACAAGTACTTTTATAATATAATATTATTGTTAAGCACAATTTAGACTTTATTATTTTTTGCTTTTTCTACTATTATTATAAATAGTAATATTATTGTAATTTTGTTAGCTTTTTCTTTACAATGGTATTTTTAAAATTGAATTGCGTAAAATTGAAAAAAAAACAAAAAATTAATAAAAAATAAAAATAAATAAAATAATAAGAATAAACAAGATAAAATAAAATAGAATAAAATAAATGATTTTAAAAAGTAAAAATTGTTGCCTATTTTGAGGTGAAAGTTCTCCATTTTAGCCCTGTATCAAAAGGCTAGTTTATAATATCAAACTGTATTCAGCAAGAAAGGGTGGGACAGCATAGCAATAAATGAAACAATGAATGAAACAAATAGCAAATATGAATACAATCACATAGCCCACTCATAGACCCATGTGTAGGTAGTGACTGTAGTGTTAGCAAGCAGTGGTGCCTCCAGCCTATCAGGCCTGCTGGTTGGAGGAGGGAAGTCACTAGGGCAGCCTAATTGTCCATCTCTGGTCTCACCACAACGATAGGATATCTTGAGGGATTTACTGAACAGCAAAGGATCATTCTCAAAGAACTTGTAAGCGGAAATTTGAGCTTTTCCTTGTCTAAGAGTGCAACCTGCATTATCATGGTGATACAAGCCTCTGTTAAAAGAGTATGCAGAGAGAAAGAAATCTTCAGTACCAGAGGAAAGGAACATTGTAGAGTTGGAGTCATCAATGATTGCCCTCATGCATGCCTCAACATAGTGAAAATCAGTGCTGTTTGCTGAGAGGGTCACTTGAAATAGAGCACCTGCAGTGGCATTAACATCAGCAAGAGTTATGAAATCTAAGGGCTTCAGGATTATGCCAACATTTTTATAGAGTTTCAGTTTCGTTGTTTTTGGTAGAAGCAGATCCCCAAGGATAAGAGGATAGTTCTCAACTCCACGTATAATATACCAGAAGGTACCACCATTGGGATGAGTTGCAGTAACTTTAAAAGAATTAGCAAAAGGTATCCGGTAGGTATTGTATATACCACCATCAGCAGCATGAGCTATTCTTTTAGTACCCCATGGGATGTTACCCACTTCAATGGATTCTGTGCCTCCAATCCCGTGAGCTAGTAACAGCATAAAATCAATGCTGGCTGTAGTCTCTCCATCAACGTATATCCTTATTCTAGCGTCCTCGTTCATTACACCTCTACCTATAACGACAGTTAGTAATAGATACTGGTCACTGTATCGTATATCTACCTGTAAACCATTGTTCTGTAATGACTCCTGCCTGGCCAGTGCTGTGTTCATACAGTGTTTTCTCAGTGTTAGCAGGTAGATGACCTCCTTTGATTGCAGAAGAGAAGGACTTCATATCCGGAGTAACTGGAATTGCAGAGAAAACTCCTCCAACAAGAAGAAACAGCAGCAAGAGGTGAAACTCCATTTTGGGTGGAGCTGGTTTTAATTACGACCCGGGGGCGTACCTCCCAGCATAAGTGTATAGATCTATATAGCATCAAGAGATAGCATAGATATTAGAGTAAAAAGAATATCTATGATTGATATTCCACACTTATTACTTATACTGGCAATGCTATTGACTCCTGGAGTGAGAGCATAGTAGACATAATTGCCTAATTGGTTGTGGCTGGTTCCTTTATGCATTTCAGTGATACAAATTAGAGCTATTACCATTTTAACTCAATACCACCACTGATATAGCATAGCAGCACTGGATTGAATTTTAATACCTTTATTATGATGCTGAGAGTAGCTGCTATTGAGCACTGATATATCATAAGGTAGTACCAGCTCCACACTTTGATGATTGTCTAAGGTGAAGGATAAAATGGTTGTACTTATGTTCCTAATTGTGACTCAAGTTGTGGTAGGTGAGTCTCCATTGTTCTGGAACCCACCCATGTAATATTTTTGGACACCACGGTGTCTTTTATAATTTTGTGATAAGATAAATTTTTTACCTAAACATTATTTGGATTGAAAATAGTGCTAAAAATAGCTTCAGCATGATAATAAACAAACAGCATAGCAATGAATACAATCACATAGCCCACTCATAGACCCATGCATAGGTAGTGACTGTAGTGTTATTAGGCGGTGGTGGGTCCTTGAGCCTCTCAGACCTGCTGGTTGGAGGAGGGAAGTCACTAGGGCAATCACTGCTTTCACCACAACGCCAGGATAGCTTGATAGATTTACTGAATAGCAAAGGATCATTCTCAAAGAACTTGTAAGCAGACATTTGACCTCTTCCTTCTTTGAGAGTGAGGCCTGAGTTATCAAGGTGATACAAACCTCCATCAAAATAGTAAGCAGAGAGAAAGAAATCTTCAGTGCCAGAGGAAAGGAACATTGTAGAGTTGGAGTCATCAATGGCTACCCTCATACAGGCCTGAAGGTAGTTAAAATCAGGGCTGTCTGCTGACAGGGTCACTTGAAACACAGCACCTGCAGTGGAATTAACGTCAACAAGAGCTATGAAATCCAAGGGCTTCAGGACTATGCCGACATTTTTGTAGAGTTTGAGTTTCGTTGTTTTTGGTAGAAGCAGATCCCCAAGGATAAGAGGATAGTTCTCAACTCCACGTATAATATACCAGAATGCCCCACCGTTGGGATGAGTTGCAGTAACTTTAAAAGAATTAGCAAAAGGTATCCGGTAGGTATTGTATATACCACCATCAGCAGCATGGGCTATTCTCTTAGTACCCCATGGAATGTTACCCTTTTCAGTGGCTTCTGTGCCTCCAATCCCGTGAGCTAGTAACAGCATAAAATCAATGCTTGCTGTAGTCTCCCCATCAATGTATATCCTTATTCTAGTATCTTCGTTCATTGCACCACCACCTATAACAACAGTTAGTAATAAATACTGGTCTCAGTATTTAGTGTTCACCTGTAAACCATTGTTCTGTAATGACTCCTGCCTGGCCAGTGCTGTGTTCATACAGTGTTTTTTCAGTATTGGCGGGTAGACTGCCTCCTTTGATTGCAGAAGAGAAGGTTTTCATATCAGGAGTGACTGGAACTGCAGAGAAAACTCCTCCAACAAGAAGAAGCAGTAGTAAAAGGTGAAACTCCATTTTGGGTGGGGCTGGTTTTTGGAATTATTAATTTTAATTAATTATGATCACGTGCCAAGGCCACTACTATTCAAGCCTAATGTCTCTATTTTGATACAGTCCTGGCTGGCATCAATGTTGAATTATGTCTGTAAAGTGTTGCTCTGGCTGAACCAGGGCTGTACTCCACATGGTTGTATCATGATTGTATCATACTAGACTCATTGCTTTGCAGGCTGCCCTAAATCCATGATACAGGAATGCATCAGGCTGATCATGATTCATGATTGATATCAGTCATGATTCAAATTAAAATTCTTGGCTGTGTAGCAACAGAAATCAATCAGTCAATCACATTAAGACAGATTTTGAAAACGTCTTCGAAGGATTCCGGGTCACCATGACTTCAATAAACATTCTTGTAGCTTGGTGCTGGAGTTTATATTACATGTCGTGACAGAGAGAGGTTTAATAGTGTAAAATACAGTGCACAAATTCAAAAAATACAAACACACACACACAAACAAAAATAGAAAAAAAAAGATTGAGACACATTTAAAGAAAGAAAGAGAAAAAAGAGGACATCTATTCATGGAGAAAAAAAACATATCGATAATAATAAAATAACACAACAATAAAATAACAACAATAATAATAATAAGAATCTAAACAAGTATAATTCCGCACATGACAGAGTTGCACGAGCTCATCTATTATTTCGTTTGGTGTCAAAGTTCTTTTTCTATCTTTGCAAAGGTTGGTCTAAGCTCTGGGTTGGCGTCCCAGCAGCTCATCATTATGGTGTATATGTGAGGAGGACAGCCATCAGGAGCATCCATTCTGTAGCCTCTCTCAACGTGCTGTACTATATCATTGACAGGCTGAGAAAAATAAAAGAATAATATTTATAAAAATTACCCATAGAAGTGGAATACTTTATTAGCCTTTATCCTTTAATTTTTAACTTTTTATGTGTTTTAATTTTACGGTTTACATGCAAGCTATTATAATTAATATAACTAACAAAAATTTAACTGGTTTTTAATTTTAATTTTTTTCCCATTATCGTAAAATTAAAAAACATTCCACTATGCATGCTCTACATTTTAGTCTACATGTACACATTATTAGTAGATAATTACATGGATTGTGTAGTACTTACAATGCGTGGGTAGGGCACTCTTCCATACGAATATATCTCCCACAATAAAATACCAAAACTCCAAACGTCAGATTTATTTGAAAATTTCTAAATATAAAAAACAACAAAAATTCATCAATAAATATTAATTATATTCATACAAGTACACTTTATATTAAAAACATATTTACTAATTATTAATAATAGCTACTCTCAATCTTTTATTACATTAAAAATGTAGGAATTTTATATTATCTCATTTAACAAGCATATAATTATTTTACAACGTTGAAATTAATTTTATCATCATTTAATAATGTGACATACGTTATCTTTTAGTGCTTCGGGTGCTGTCCATTTCACGGGAAGTTTCTGACTATCAGAGCGTGTGACACCTTCTCTTGCTAAACCAAAATCAGCAACCTGGGGATAGAGAAAGAAAGAAAGGAAAAATATCATTAATGGACATATATATAATCTCATGTAAGCTAATAAATCGCAGAAAGCATGTAAATGTACATGTACATGTGTTTTAATATTAATACAGAAAGAAAGAATGAGAAAAATACATGTACATTGTAGATCATACACATGTACATGTACTAGGCTAATAAATTATAGAAGGTAATGTACATGTATATGTACATGTAAATGGATGTACATGCATGCATTTTAATAATAATAATTTATTAGTATTTTAATTTGTACCTTAGCCACTGCTTGGTCTGATAGTAGAACATTACGAGATGCCAAATCTCTGAAATAAAAAACAACAAAACAGATTATTACATTATACAATTCCCAGAGGACCCTCACCTGTGTATGAAGTTATGCGACTCTAGATAGACCATACCACTGCAGACATGCCTTTAGAAATAAAACATAAATAAATAAATAATATTGCTGTTAAACCATGTACATGTACATGTACATGTATAACAATATTCAAGTCACATAAATTAAAATAGATTTTTCAATTTAACAAACAAATTATTCACACACGTGTACATGTACATAGATATGCATGTACATGTACATTTATTTACACTATACTAAAAAAGAATAAAATGCAGTTGTCCCTTTAATTTCTCCCCCCTCTCTCTCCCCCTTGCCCTCCCTCTCTCTCTCTCCCTCCCTCCCTCTCTCTTTCTCTCACTAACTTTGCAAAGTCAATCTGGTTTTGTTTGGTGATGACAGCTCTGCCCCTTGATCTGAGGTACTGCTCCAGTGATCCTTTCCCCATGTACTCAGTCACAAGACAAATCTGAGTACTATCCACTGAGACACCAATCAATTGAACAAGATTAGGATGAGAAAGGGTACTACATGTGGATGCACATATAAATACAAAAAATGATACTAATAATAATAATAATAATAATACACATGCAGTATCTACAAGTACATGTGGATAAGAGTGAAAAATTGACAAACAAATATATATTACATACATGTAGAACGTGCTTTAAATAAAATATACTGTACATGTACATAAATAAAAAAAGGACGTGTAAGATTAATTCGTAACGTAAATGTACATGTACTTGCAAGATAACATCATAAATTTACCTTAAAAATTAATCATACATGTCCTTTTTCATTTATGTACATGTACATGTACATGTACATGTACATGTATATCGTACATGCATAATTTAAAATGAAACAAAATTCAATTTACATGTACACAATATAAACATTTGTAAACACTGCAGAGCCTTCAAAATGTACATGTACATGTATAATAATAATTACATGTACATGTATATAACCACATGTCATGTACATCTATTATTAATTATGTACTAACGTCATGACTGATGCTTCTGCAAGGAACTGTTGTGTTTGCTGTTGACTTTTAATTTCTTTAAGCATCTTGATAGCTACTTTACTGCCTCTGTATTCACCTAGCCACACCTCTGAGGAGAGAGAGGGGGAGGAAAAAGAAGTCATTATACAGCGATATTAAAAGCAATGTACATGTACATAAATGTATGCTGTGATGTACAGCAAATAAATTATAAATTGTAAATGCCTAAAGCTCTAGAAATTTTCATCAGGGTCAGCTTAAACTTTCTACATAGCATAAGGGGATCAATATATATCAGAAAATGTAATAAAAATTGGGGGTGATTTCGGAGCCATTTTTCAAAAAAACCATGGGCTATAATAGTACAGGCATTTGTTCAAAAATTGGCTCATTTTTAAAATGGTCATAATTCGAAAAATTGCTGTCGGTATCAGCTCAAACTTTCTACATAGCATAAGGGCATCAATATGCATCAGAAAATATAATATTAATGGGGGGGGGGACTTTGGAGCCCTTTTTCAGGGCCATAGATGGCAAAATTAATATAAAAATTACCTCCAAACTCTCCTTTACCAATAATACTCTTAGAGTGTAACTCCTCCCTGGTAATGGCCCAACCCTCTAAAGAGAGAAAGAAAGACAAATAAAAAGAGTAATATACAATGTATTATTAATAAAAATTACGTTTCTTGAAATCTTCTAAACTAACGACTATATCAATGTTTCCTTTCTTTTCTACGCTGCACTTTAATCTACTGCAGAGACCGTCGGCATCCTTCTGATAATGCTGTAACAACAACAATAAGAATGATTATTATTAGTATTAATTTAAGCTTTAAACAAAGAAACAGAGAGAGAAAGAGAGGAACATACTTCGACTAGTGAGACTAGATTTTCAAAATATTCCTCATCATCAACAGTCACCCAATTCTTCTCATTTCTTCTAACTCTGTAGTGCTCCACCTTGCCATCATAACTACCAATAAACAACAACAATCAATCAACTAGCAACTAATTACATGTCACCCTACTAATTAATTAAATTGATCAGTGGTTAATTAAACTCACCAGACACTGAGTGTATAGTCGCCTACGTATGCTACGCTTTCCCTCACGAGGAAAAGACCATTCTTTGGAGGAGTAAGTAACTTCTCTCCATCTTGTCTTGAGAGTTTACCATGAAACCAACTAGAACAAAGAAGAAATCAAAAATAGAAAAAAGGGACAATACTGCATGTACAATGTACATGTAGTGGGTACATTTCATTGGGAAAAAATTCATTCTATATCAACTTTGCTCTGTCTGCTGCCATTCTAAGCTGTCATGCAACACTTTTTTCATTTGGAAAAAAATTGTAATAATACTTAACAAAAAAGAATGAAATCACATGTACTGTACATGTAAACTTTTACGAAATCAACCTGCCATTATGGCAACCAACCCACCCATCATAACACTATCAATACAGTTATTCTTCTCTTACGGCATAGTGTGTAGTTTGACTGCTCCTTTGCCTTCATGGTGAGGCTGCTGCTGGTGCTGCTGGTGATGGTGTCCAGGATCAGAGGAAGACATAGGCGGTCTTGTTGGAGGTAGAGGAGGGGGAGCAGAAGGGTCGCTGTACTTCGTTACATAATTGTAAGGTATCATTCCCTCTAGACCGTCGCCTCTCTTGGCCTTGTACCAGTTGGGGTCCTATGGAGAGACATGAGTGAGTGAAAGTTGTACTAAATATATGTACATGTACAGTGACTCTGTGTGGTGTGTGTGTGTGTGTGTTGAAACTTGCCTTTGTGGGGCTGACAATGGTTAGTATATCACCTTTTCTAAATGGTAAGTCCTACAATGTATAAAGGAGAGAAAAGAAGAGAGAGAGAGAGGGGGGGGGGAGAGTGAGAGAGAAATAGAGAGAGAAAGAGGGGGGGGGAGTGAGGGAGAAATAGAGAGAGAGGGATAAAATAAAAGGGATAAAAATTAGAGAGGCTGCAGATGTGCATGTACATGTATGATATTCCTTACATGAGGAGATGAGCCAATGAAATTATATTTAGCTGTACACTTGGTACCAGCTACCCACGGAGTGTCAATGGCTGCCATTTTAAAAACCTAACGAAGAGAGCGAGAGGGAGAGAAGTTTCATTTGGTAAATTACAAAAGAGGGTGGACTATAGATATAAGAAAGAGATAAAAACAAAACAACCAAGACATGAATGACAAAACAAGAGCAAGACGAACGCACGCACACACACTCTAAAAAACAAATAAAATCAATAACACGACCATATATAGTAAACGAACACACAAACAAACTGAGCCACACCCACCAGTGAAGACCCTACATGTACAGTGCCGGAACATACATGTACATGTATATACATATAGAGCAACTCAGCTACACCCACGAGTATGACATACATAGATTAAAGATACAGAGAACAGTTTTGGTATGGACTAATACGTCTCATTGCAGGACTGGTGGCTGGCGCTACCTAAGGATTCGTTTACCTACTTTAGTGAAGGAGAGTCTGCTTGAAATCCTCTGTCTCAGCTAGTACCAGTGACTACCCGGCTCTCCTCTCTTTGTTGTCTTCTATAACAATCCCACGCCTTTTCTCTCGGCCCTTTTCTCCTCCAATACTTTTCTACAGTCACAGCCCAGCACTACAGCTTTACTATAATGATATACGGAAAGTGTCCGGAGATTTTTTATTGGCAGGAAGTATACGGAAAAAGAACGGAAGCTGATTGTTTATTAACTGACAAGTCCAATGTCAACAATGACAATATAAATGTCTATAATGAGGCAATTAAATCAATATGACTCCAGTGGTCAGCTGCTTCCACTTTAGAGTTGTTTTAATCAGATTATAATTATAACTAAATAATAAATTTTGCACTGTCATCAACAACACAATGATAATAATTATTATAATATTTATCACACACTTGCATATACAAGAAATAACAAAATATAAAAATACGAAAAAATTAAAGAATTAATGGGTTTGAAAACAAGGAATGAATGAATGCCTTTTTTTGTGCAATAGCAGCACACACATAATAGTCAACTAGAGAGAGAGAGAGAGAGAGAGACATTAATGGGAACGCATGAAAGAGAAAGAAAAATTGAAAGGCAAAACAAGCTATATAAGTTAATTCTTTGTTTGTATAAATGTTAATTAGGATAACAATCAGTGAGGAGTACTGTATGTCTCCATCTTTCAAAGAGCAATCCCGGATGTCTTCATTCTAAAGTCGATCAAGCTATCGGCCACTTCAGCATGACCAATGTCATCAAGGTTAGACACAAGATCAAGAAATGGAGAAGACTGGAGATGGGATGAGCATAGCTGACGGAACAGCTCCTCCGTTTTAGTGTCTGGAGCATTCTTTAGCTGGTCTAGTTCAGCTGGTGAAGCTCCTATTGCATCTCCTAGGACAGTCCAAGAGGATTGCAGAGCTTCTGTAATGAGGTCTATATCAGTAGCATTAACCAATTCATCTGGGGGGAGAGAGGGGGGAAGAGAGAGAGGGAGAGAGAGAGGGAGAGAGAGGGAGGGGGGGAGAGAGAGTAGGAAAGAGAAAAAGAGATGATGGAAGGTGAGAGGGAGAGAAGAGATAATGAGCATATGTTTTCATTCCATTGAATTCAGTGGAGATTATCAGTTTTTGCAAACATTACAACTGACAGACACAGCACACAATATATTGTACATGTATAGTACATATACTTGTACTATACATGTACTTGTACTTGTACTATACATGTACATGTACTTCTACTATACATGTACATGTACTTGTACTATACATGTACATGTACTTGTACTATACATGTACATGTACTTGTACTATACATGTACATGTACTTGTACTATACATGTACATGCATGTATGTACAGAATATGGAGTACACAATTATGATAAATGGTCTCCTGTTTATTATGAATACAAGAAAAGGAGACAACGGAGTATTTGGATCATTAAAATGTACACAAACTGAGGTTTGCTTTCATCATCCACAATAACACCAGCCACTTAATATAATGACTCCTAATTGATACACACATATACATCATTAATCCATACTATTGGATACTACTGGATATACATGTATAAACACTACAGGACATTATTGGGCATTATTGGGCATTATTGGATACTATTGGATACTACTGTACTTGCATTCTTTTAGCAGTGGATTAGTTATGAGACATTTACTAGTTAATTAGGCAAAACACACGCAATGAAATGAATAGCATAAACACAACACCAACACCCACACATACTGTTAAATCTAGAGGGAGTTTAGGGGACTTTCGGCCTCCAATTAACAATCTAGGTCTTTCAATTTTAGTTTCTGATCTCTCTTACATTGTTTATATTAATTTTAGCTTAGGTGTCTCATTTTTTAAAGGCATTCATACATGAGGCAACATGCTGCTAGCAACATCTGTGGTTATTTTGATCTTGTAAGCAACATGTTGCCAGAAATAGAAAATAATCTATTTTTGGGAACATGTAGCTTGGTTGCTAGCAGCTAGTTGCCTTGTGTATGAAGGCCTTATAGACTGCATGGTCTCCCAAGATTTATTCACACAAACACACACAAACACACTTAATAGCATACCGTTATCTTCTTCTTCCTCCTCTTCTTGCTGCTCCTCCTCCTTTATCACTTTCTCGAGGCTAAACTGACGTCCTTTTTGAATCTCTTCTCCAAACCACGGAGCCGAGAGGATGGGCGGAGTCAAAATAGTCCCACGCTGACACTTTAAAGAAGACATTGGACTAGTAACAAACTCGTCCACTATCATGTAATGAAAATTTGATGTACAATCACATTTGAATGCTTGTAAGTACTGAGTCCCTGACGTCCATACTTGACAGATGTTATCTAAAGCAGGTTTAATGAACATTAGGACTGTCAGTGCAGTCTCAATGGATGGAGGAGAAGGACGAAGCGCTTCTGTTGAAGAGAGCGGAGAGAGAGAGGGAGATGAACCAGAGTTATATGAGGGATGGAGCGAGACTGATATAGCTTGATCTGGATGTCTTCTAACAAGGAGCATTGTCTGTGGGTTTATAAGAAAGCAACCAGCATCCTTGTAAAGGCTGTAACAAGATGAGTGAGCGCTTAAACAACGAACGAGGAGTCTTAGGAAAACAAGAGAACTGTCGGCATTATCGGGAGAAAGAAAGTATATAGTTTCAAGAGATGAAGGGCTGATGTTAGGCGGTAAGGACTCGTTAATGATGGATGGTATGAGGATACCAGTGATGGTATTAGAGGAAGAGACGAGAGAGAGAGTGGGGGAAGGAATAGGAGAGGAGTGAGAGGATCTATCGGATTCGGAGAGTGAGATTTGCCGCATCGAGTGGATCACCGCTAACTCCAAAGACTGCAGTAAAAGTAGTAATTCTTGTTTGACAGAGCGAGGGACAGAGGGACACAAATGCTCCAATAAAGCATCAGTGAGAGCTCCTTGAGTTAAAGCAAGATGGTAATCAGCTTTAAGATCAGGATGTACTCCATTGCCACTAGGACTCACGTCAAGTCCTAATAATTTACTGGCGGTGCCTAGAAACCAAGCCGGATCAGTGATGATTGTATTCTCCATTGACTTCAATTGTGGACAGTACAAAATGACCAGGTTATCGTGAAGGAACAATAAAATCTCTCGCACTTCTTCTTCGCCATTTTTAATCATACACACTTCCTTTATAATGCTCTCTGCTTCAGTCAGTGATATAAAATACTGGCCATTGGAAGATAAAGATTGGAATCGTCTTAAGCACCTCAACCATTTCAAAGGAACTTCTTTACGACACTTGCTCTTCACCATATCGGTGACGTATTTCTTGACATCTTCGATTGTCGACTGGTCAAAAACTGATGAGCAACTAACAATGAAGGCTCCACTTGCAAGGTATTTCCCATAAGGAGTGGCCCTCAGGGTCTGTCTGACTTTATCCAACTGCTGCTTAGCTACAGAGTGGGTGGGGTGCTTATCGGAATGAGTCCCAACAAGAATAATAGATACGGGCGAGAGAGGGAGAGTGAAAAGTGAGTTTAACTCTGAGAGAATATCAGGGACCGGGTTATCGTGGGACGTATCAAATACAAGTAGAATAATTGAGGACTTTGTAATCAAGAGGCTCTTAAAGAGACTGCTGCTGGGAAAAGTGGGTGTGTCTATGACACGCCCATAAACCTCAGGGGGGAGGGTCCCGTTTGCACAATCATTAATCTTCTCTTTTAGCTGAGTCATCAAATTATCCGGTATGGCCGAGATGAAAGTCGCCTCGGGGAGTGACGATGATTTACTTGAAATAACATTATCGGCCGAACACAGTCTTTGGCGGGGAGGAAGAGGAGGAGAAGGGGGTGGAGTTGTTGTTGCTTCCTCTAAAACCGCATCCTTTTTATCAACACTGCCGGTCGAGGACTTACGAAACAACCTATTGAACGAGAAACGTCTTTTAAGAGGCTTCTTCTCTTTCGGTGGGATGGTATTTAGACCCTCTGGATGACTCCCACTTGATTTCATGGGTTGGTCGGAGCTCGCATCTCCAGCTGATGTTGACTCTAACAACATTGACATTCTGTGTGACGGTGGCCTCGGGGGGAGGAGCGGAGGAGCAGGTAACTGGACGCTGGTAGGTCTTGGATGGGTCGGCGGACTCTGGCGCATTGGGGGGAGTGGGGGTGGAGTTTCAAGCGACTTTGCATCTTTGAGTAAGTTGTTGATTACAACACAGCTTAGTTCATTATCGTACGCGAGTCCTTTTGGATTAGCCTCCCATGTTCTGTGACTCACTAGCTTGTAGTAATGAGACGACCAATAAAATCTAGTCGTTGGGTCTTCTCTTTGTCGGAATTGGTTTCCACAGAGACAGCGTAAAAGGCTGGTTTTTCCACCTCCTCTTGGTCCGATCATGACTAGGTTAGCAAGATGGAGGATCGTTGATTGCTTGGCGGGTGCTTCAAGGTATATCTTTGATGCCACGGGACCAGATAAGAGCTCCTTAACTGTAAGAGTGGAGACAAGAATAGAATGACATGATGATACAATAAAGGAAGGTATGTATTGTTAGCACTTGTCAAAATCAATCTCCCCCTCTCTCTCTTCCTTTCATCTTTTGTTCATTACCTTTTTCATTGGTTGCTATTATTGCTTTTCTGGCAGGTGAGGGGCTACTGCAAGGAGTCTTGGACTCACCTAAAATAAATATTAATATAAAGTTGTAAAGCAAAAATGAATCATTGATACATGTACATTAAATGATCTTAGCTCTCTCCTGCATTCTCTCTTTCTTGTTCCTTCTACTCTCCCTCTCCCTCTCCCTCTCCCTCCCTTCCTCTCTCCCTCCCTCCCTTCCTCTCTCCCTCCCTCCCTCTCTCCCTCCTTCCCTCTCTCCATCTCTTGTGTTCTTACCAAATGATTTAGACAGGAGAGCTCTGAGTGTTCTAAAGTCAGGTCTGGTCTCAGGATCAAGGGACCAGCAGTTCTTCATGATACTGTAGACTCCACTGGGACAATTGTCTGGAGGGTCCATTATATAACCATCCTCTATCTGCTCCAGTACATCCTCAGATAACTATAAATGAATAAATAATAAATAACTATACTTATTTTTTAATAAATAAAAACTATAAGAAGCTTATCAATTAGTAAACAATTATTATTGCTCTTGTTATTATAAAACAAAAATATAAAAATAATAAATAAATAAATAAATAACATGTAGGCTATTTTTTCAATCAGAACATACATGTATATGCATGTGTAAATTACTATCACACATTATTGCTGTTATTATCAGTTTTTAATGCTAAATTGCTAATTACATGTAATTACATCTTCACATACATGTACATGTACATATACTAGCGTACATGTACATGTACATGTATGTACAGTCAGTATAGCTTACTATTGAAGGATAAGGGACACGCCCAAATGAGTACACCTCCCACAGGCAAACACCAAAACTCCAAACATCAGACTTCTCTGAAAATATCTAAAGGAGAAAAAGAAAGAGGTGGGAAGAGAGGGAGAAATAAAATTACTAGATTCAAAACAGTAGTACAGTACATGTATATTTACTTTGTCTTTGAGGCCTTCAGGTGCCGTCCATTTTATTGGAAACTTAACTTCTTCATGAGGAGCATGAGCATCGACCTTTCTTGCCAGACCAAAGTCGGATATCTTTGAAAATGAAAAGACAAAAAAGCATAAACAATATTAAATTGATGTTGATTCTAGCTAGTCACAGGAAGTTATAATACAGCAGTCACCATCTGCCACCATTACAACTATTAATTATAAACATTGCAAGATGAATTTTCCCAAAAAACTGGTTCAGAAAAAATACTAAAAGCTACATGCACTATAGCTCATGGTTTATTCAGAAAAATGGCTCTGAAATTACCCTCAATTTTTATTACATTTTAAATACACATTGATGTCCTTATGCTACATGTATGTACAAAGTTTGAGCTGATTAACTTTGCAGATGTACATGTATAATCATTACAATGACTAAGTTTAGGCCAATACCCATCTCCTATATAGTCCATGGATGATTTTAACCTAAAATGGCTACAAAAGATTCTCATCAATTGAGAAGCTCTATACTTCAAAATACAGTACATGTATACATATTTGTGTACGTGTACATGCTGATGTGTACTATCAGCAGCCGTGAGTATAACCTAGCTACTATCATTACTATAAATAGGAAATTAATCTTTCACTCTCTCTCACGCACACACACACACACACACACCAATAAGTACATCAGTAGTACTATACAATGTCATCATGTATATTATATACAGTACCTGGAGGACCTCTACATTAGGAGGACAGTAATACAAGACCATTCCAAAGATACATGTATGAAATACAATAAGTTCTACACATGTAATGCAATATGCAATTTCCACATACATAAATCTACTTACAAGTATGTACATCTAAATATGCCACACACAATTAAACCAAACACACACACAGGGACTGTTGATACAGGCAGTCACAACAGGCCAGAGCACTCCTACTGTCAGAGCATTTCATAAATTCCAACAAGTACAAGGACATATAGTATTACTAATGGCTACTACCAAAGACACTATTATTACAATTAATGACAGTTTAGACTTTAAGCATTGTGAGCATTAGAAGAATGTGAATAATAATAGCTACACAACACAGTGAACACACATACACATGTACATGTACATGTACTAGATAAAAATAAACAATCTCTAATAAATATACAAATAGAGGAAGAAGAGAAAGATTATATTCATGAATTATGATATTAGTGCTACATGTATGCATATACACTGTAAGTACTGATTTGATTTGTAAATTAACACATTTATTATTGAATGGTATACATGTACATGTACAGTATGTATGTACATGTATTGAATTGCCATCAATGATTACATTCATTTGGACATCATGTTACATTCATGTCCGGTTGTACACTCACACAAATGAGAGCCATCATTATATTTCAATTTATCATAAAAATATTATTATACTTCCTACAGTTTCTATTACTACAACATTCCATAAAACAAAATGAATTAACGCTTCATAATATGCACGAAATATGAAAGCTATGTACATAGATCAAGAGTACATGCAGAGTTGCATAAATGCTTACATGTATATACATGTACGTTGTACATTAAATTATTACATTATATATATGCATGTACAATTAATTAAAATAAATATGTACATATATGTACATTACAGGGCCCACGACCCACTAGTTGTTACTACTAGTTGATTACTCCCAATACCTTAGCTTGCCCATTGTAGTTGAGTAGTATATTCCTGGCAGCAAGATCCCTATACACATAAATAATTAATATACAAATGAATATAGAAATTAATATTCAAAATTATACAATCATCTTTTTCTCTCCCCCCTCTCTCCCTTCTCTCTCTCCTTACCTGTGAACAAACCCCCTGCTACTCACATAGATCATC